>NW_027690785.1:0-6895 GCF_054177405.1 Leptonychotes weddellii | reverse complement strand
AAGAAGAAGAAGGTAGCGGGAGGGGAAGAATGAAGCGGGGGAAATCGGAGGGGTAGACGAACCATGAGAGACGATGGACTCTGAAAAACAAACTGAGGGTTCTAGAGGGGAGGGGGGTGGGAGGATGGGTTAGCCTGGTGGTGGGTATTGAGGAGGGCACATTCTGCATGGAGCACTGGGTGTTATGCAAAAACAATGAATCATGGAACACTTCATCTAAAACTAATGATGTAATGTATGGGGATTAACATAAGAATTAAAAAAAAAAATGTAGGGGTTTTTTTGACCCGTTAATGTAACTTTTATATATGAAAAAAAGTTTAAATTTATCAAATATAGTTGTGATGACCCTTTAAACACAATATTTTTCTTCACTCTACATTATTTCTTATGGATTGTTTATTACAATCTGAAGTTTAATTTAGTAATTATGTATTGAGCCTCTACTATGTTCCAGACATATTGTTAAGTGCTGAAGATACTGATACAGATAAGGTTATCTTTGTCCTTAATGAATACAAAGTCTAGTATGATTGGCAGATATAAATTAATTATCATACTGTAATTTTATAAGTGATATGCATGCTATGATTAGTATGCACGTAGTCTCAAAATAATGCAGATGGGAGGTTAACTCCGTGTGTGTGTGTTTGGAAGGTTTCAAAGAGGAAGTTATGTCTGAGTTGAGTTTCAGTGCATGAATACAAAGTTGACCAGTTGGCCAAGGAAAAGAGAGGGTGAACATTCATTTTAGGCATTGAAAACAGCATATTAAACTCCATTTGATGTAATGTGCAATAAGTCTGATGCTCAGCTAAAATGGGCATTCAGTGATGCACTGTAACTTGACTGGTTTTAAGGACAGAAAATTGAATCTCAAGGAAATTCAGACTACTGAAGGAGTTGGGGCCATTAAATACATTCATTTTTCCATCATCCAACAAGAGTACTACACCAGATCACCAATGCATTTGGCATTTCAATTTATTAAACATTATTATGATTTTGTTAAATCAACATTTTTAAGTAGAGCCTCCAGGGTGCTGGATGGTGAGCCAAAAGACCGCAAGAGAAACAAAGAGAAGTTTACTACTCACAGGCTGTGGAGGAAGTATACCCCTTGTCTTGAGGGACCACCCAGGAAGGTCAAGGCAGGGTACAGGCAGAAAGAGTGAGGAACTGGGGCACCTGCCTTTATTAGGGTCTATGGGTAGAGTGCTTTGGGGTTCCTTTTTGGGGTAAGGTTAGACCATAAAGAGCAAGGGTTTTGGTAAGCTTAACGGGTTTTACCTAAGGGCCACACAAGGGGAAGGTGTTGGGAGGCAAGGAACTTAACATTTGCTTGTGACTGTGGGCTGTTATCTAGGGCTTGTACTTGTACAAGGGATTAGTGTCAGTTTAAGGCCCTTGCAGGCAGCTTGGCCAAAAATGTAAGCCGAGGCAGCAATATGATGGAATAGCTCAGCTAAGCTCTCAACAAACATACATGTTAACTGAAATCTGCCACCCACCATTATAATCAGTGTGGCTAAAATTATTCATCTAAAACCTGTAAAGGCTAAAGTAAATTTTAAAAAGATCTAAGTCAAGTCAAGCAGAATTTGACTTGGGTTTTTTGCCAAAGTCTACAACATATTACAAGACTGGCAGGGCAGAGACAGTTTACCTACCTCCTAGTAGAAGTCCCACACAGGATCACACACTGACTCATCTCTCCTTCCTTTTCATCGGGTGATGTGCTTATGTGTTGGCCTTTGTCTCTTTCAGCCCACTGGGAAGTACCACAGAAAGGAGGGAACAGATACTTAAACTATAAAGTTCTCAGGCAATAGGAATAGGATTGGATTTAAAACAGAAGAAACATGGGGCACCTTGGTGGCTCAGTCGTTAAGCGTCTGCCTTGGGCTCAGGTCATGATCCCAGGGTCCTGGGATCAAGCCCCACATGGGGCTCACTGCTCAGCGGGAAGCCTGCTTCTCCCTCTCCCACTCCCTGTTTGTGTTCCCTCTCTCGCTGTGTCTCTCTCTGTCAAATAAATAAATAAAATCTTAAACAAAAACAGAAGAAACAGAAATGTCTTATTATAGAATTAAAGAAACAGAATATATTTGATTTCTTTTGCTGTTTTAACGAATTACCACAAACCTAGTGTCTTAAAACAACACACGTTTAATTATCTTATAGTTCTGTAGGTGAGAAGTCAGATACAGGTCTCAGTGGGCTAAAATCAAGGTGTCAGCAGGGCTGTGTTCATTTTGGAGGCTCTAGGGGAGAATCCTTTTTTATTTTTATTTTTTTTAACCTTTTCCAGTTTCAAGCAGCTGTCCTTGAATTATGACCCTCCCCACTTCCTCCATCTTTAAAGCCAGCAACACTGCATCTCTTTCACCACTCTTCCTCTGCCTCCCTCTTGCACTCTAAAGATGATTACAGTGGACCCACCTAGATAATCCAGGATAAAATCCCTATTTTAAGGTCAGCTGACTGGCAGCCATAATTCCACCTGCAACCTTAATTCCTCTTTTGCTGTGTAACTTAACATATTCACAGGTATTATTCCAGGGATTATTCTCTTTATCAGGAAAATTATTTCATTTCTCCGGAATTCCTATTTTTATTGCAGTAGAATTCTTAAAATATTTTGTGAGAAATCATAATTTCAGCATGGAGATCCCAAAATGAAACAGTGAGTAGTCATTTCTTCCTCTGGAGCTCTTAGATTTGTGACCCTGTATACTGTGTTTCTTTTTGTAAGGTGTTCCTGGGTATTAAGGTGGGTTTGTTCCTGGGAATAATGGAGGAAAATCTAAGATGAGCATTTCTTGAGAGCAAAAGAGAAATTTATAAAGCATTGAGCTATAGCTGAAGTCTTCTCTTTCTAGTTACATAATTCACAGGAAATAACAATGATGAGTGGTCATTTAATTAAAAAAAATTTTTTTTTAAGAGTTTTGTGTCATAGGGTATTCTTTGTAAAGAATTTGTGTAGAAATGTCAATAGAGCCCTGTTGTTCTGTTCTCTTGGTCTGGGAACAAGCTCTATTTTAAGGAAATTTCTTCTGTAAAATGTTTGTATTGTAGTGATATTTTATAAGCTTATTTAAACTTGGTCACTGTCATCACATCTGGCCATTGGAGTTTTCTTTACGGTTAGACTAACTGCCTCAGCCTTTATTTCAGGTAGAGTCTTGTAGCAGTACTACATCTGAAATCTCTCTGAGCAGGGATTTTTTAATATTGTGGTAGGAGTGAGAGACAAGGAAGAACTCTGGATTAGAAGTTACTGAGGCTGAGTGTTAGTCTGGATTCATTTTCACTCACTATGTTTTGGGTATCTATGAGATAATCACAAACAAGAATTTTTGAAGCCTTCTTAAATGAGGAGTTTGATCCATTGTCCTTTTCAAATCTGGAAATTTTTCTTTTCTTTTCTTTTTTTATTATTTTATCCCCTTCCTTGTTTCTGTGCCCTTTTCCTAGAACTTCTCATAGTTGGTTATTATATCTCACATGAGCTTATGAGCTTCCATTCTCTCCTGTTTTTCTATTTCTGTTCATTCTTCTTCTATTATTATTATTATTTATTTATTTATTTTTTTGTCCTTTGTCTTTCTGAGAGATTAATTCTTAGAGTCTGTCTTCTGGCCCTTTATGTTAAATTTTTAAACAGGCAGTTACTTAATTTTTTTGTAGAAAATTTCACACCTATTCAAACCTAGAGAGAAGAGTCAAGGGGGTTCACTATACCAGTTATTCAACTTAAAGGATGATCAAAATCATGGCCTTTTTTCATTTATATCCCAATTCACCCACTCCTCTCCCCAAACAGGATTAATTTGAGTGAGTCTTACACATCATCATGATTTATGTGATACAATAATGTAATATAAAATATTTATTTATTTAAATTTATTTATTTGAGAGAGAGAAAGAGCATGAACTGGGGGGGGGGCACAGAGTGAGAGGGAGAAGCAGACTCCCCGCTGAGCAGGGAGCCTGACACAGGGCTCGATTCCAGGACCCTGTGGTCATGACCTGAGCCAAAGGCAGACACTTAACTGACTGAGCCACTCAGGCACCCCTAAAATTTTTATATGTAAATGTATACTTGTACATTTATATGTAGATATTTCACTATGCCTTAATAATTAGTTATTTCTCAATGTTTTACTAATAGATAAGGACTCTTGTTCAGACATAGCTAAATTTCATTACTGTACCTCTAAAAAATAAGTCATTTCTTAATATCATTAAGATCCTAGTAAATACTCAATTTTTAGTAAACTTTTTTGAGTTTTAGTTTTTTTTATTTGAATTCAATTAGCCAACATATAGTACATCATTAGTTTCAGATGTAGAGTTCAATGATTCATCAGTTTTGAGTTTTAGATTTACAGAATTATTGCAAAGATAGTATAAAGAGTACCTGTTTATCCCACATCCAGCTTCCCCTATTATTAGCATATTATATTTATATGGCGTATTTGCTACATTAATGAACCAATATTGATATCTTATTACTTAGAGTCCATATTATTTGGATATTCTGTTTTCCCCTTCTTTTTCTGTTCTAGGATTCCATATAGGATATGTATTATAATTAGTAGTCATGTCTTAGACTCCTCTTGGTTGTGACAATGTCTTGGACTTTCCTTGATTTCGATGGCCTTGGCATTTTTGAAGAGTACTACTAGTTAGATATTTTCTAGAATGTTGCCCAACTGGGATTTGTTTCATGCTTTCCTTATGATTAGACTGGGGAAATATGTTTTTGGGCAGAAGACCACAGAGTTAAAGTGCATTCTCTCAGGGATGCATACTGTCAATATGACTTATCATTGTTGCTGTTGACCCTGGCATGAGATAGTGTTTTTCAGGTTTCTCCACAGTGAAAGTTTTTCTTTTCTTCTCTCTTTCCATACTGTACTCTTTGGGAAACATCACTTTGGGCAGCACACACTTAAGGAATAGCTAGTTATGATCCACCTCATTAAGTGTGGAGTATCTCTATATAAATTTTTGGATTTCTACTGCAAGATGGAAAGGATTTGTCTCGTTCCTCATTTATTTATTCCCTCATTTCTTTATATCAGTATGGATTACATATTTTATACTTTTGTTTCTAATTCATACCTCTATCATTGTGTTTTTTTGTTATTTTGGTTTTGGGTGGCTTTTTTTTTTTTTTTTTAACTTTCTGGCATTGTAAGATGCTCCAGACTCATCTCCTATATTTCCTGCCTCAGTCTTAGAATCAGCCCTTTCTCCAAAGAACCTTAGTTTCTTTCTTTTTTTTTTTTTTAGATTTATTTATTTGTTTTAGAGAGCGAGAGTGGCATGAGCAGGGAGAGGGGCAGAGGGAGATGGAGAGAATCTCAAGTAGACTCTCTGCTGAGCGCAGAGCCCAACATGGGGCTTGATCTCACAACCCAGAGTCATGACCTGAGCCAAAATCAAGAGTTGGACACTCAACCAACTGAGCCACCCAGTCACCCCCAAAGAGCCTTAGTTTCTAATTGGAGAATTGTATTAGAAACCAAAATTTGCATGTGAGATATGTGGCAACCAGGGTTTTGGTTCTAGATTTTGTCAGCTGAAAGAAGAGATATATGTGTGTGTACCAACCTGTGTATATACACATATCTATAAATATTTCTGTATGTAACTGTTTATATTTTGAGCTAAACATGAGTTCACATATTGATGTGTCCAATTCTAATCCATTACCATGTGCATCATTCTTGCTTTTTCCCCTTGCTTGTTTGTAACCTCCCACTCTAAGAGGAAGAAAACTGCTTACTCTCAGCCATCCATTTATGTAATTGTTCAATTCCAGTATATTTAATCATTTCAGAATTGTTAGTTTGTACCCCGACAGGAAACACCTTTATCAACTAGAGTACAGTGCTTATAGAATTTCTTAGCCTTTAGTCTTAGACTCCATTCATTTCTGAAGTTACTTAGGTCAGGACCTTATACCACTCATCCCCTTCAGTGAGTTTGCTTCATACATTTGTAATAAATACATTCAGATTTTTGTCACATTCTGCACTCCCTCCAGGGATGCTGACTTCCTAAAAGATTTTTAAACAAATTTGCATGCATTAAAGTTTACTCCTTATGCTGTAAAGTTCAGTGGATTTTAACAAACCTTAATGTTTTGTATTCACCATTACAGTGTCATAAAGAGTAGTTTCACCATCCTAAAATGTTCCCTATACTTCATCTGTTTATTGCTTTCCCCATTGAGCCCCTGGCAAACACTGATTTATCTCTGTAGTTTTGCCTTTTAAAGAATGCCATATAACTAAAATCGTACAGTGTATATCTTTTTCACACTGGCTTTCATTTAGCAATATGCATTTGAGATTCATCCATGTCTTTTTGTGGCTTGATACCTCATTTTTTAAATTGATAAATAATACTACATTATATGGATGTACCACGGTTCGTTTATCCATTCACCAAAGGAAATGTTGGTTGCTTCCAGTTTTTGGCCATTATTGATAAAGCTGCCATAAATATCCACATGCAGGTATTTCTGTGTATAGATGTTTCTTTAAATCATTTGGGAAAGTATCAAAGAGTGCAGTTGCTTGCTCATGGGGTAAGGCTAAAAAGCCTTATTTAAAAGAAACTGCCCAATTATTTTGCAAAGTTGTACCATTTTGCATTCCCACTAACAGTGAGTGAGAGTTCCAGTTGCTCTGCATTCTTATCAGCAGTTGGTATTGTCAGTGTTTTGGATTTTAGGCATTTTAATGGGTGTACAGTGGTATCTCATTGTTTTTAAATTTGCAATTCCCTAATAATAATGCTGAGCATCTTTTCATATGCTTATTTGTCATCTGTATATCTTTGGTGAAGTGTCAGTTTTGATCTATTGCCCATTTTT
>NW_027690784.1:0-359 GCF_054177405.1 Leptonychotes weddellii | reverse complement strand
AACTGGAAATAACCAAATTATCAAATAAAGATTGATTAAATAAACAAGTATATCCATATAATGAAATACTACGTAGTCATTAAAAATGCTGTAGAAATGCCAACATGCTAACAGTACATTGTTTAGGTGATGAAAATAGGTTATTGGAAAGATAGGATACATTTGAAATATAAGGAGGGTGTGTGTGTGTGTGTGTGTGAAAGCAGTTGTGCATCTCCTATGTGATAAGATAGCACCCTGTTAACTCCCCTCCTGAAGTGTGTTGGGAGACTGTCCACTCCTGTGAGTTCCTGAGAGTCACATGGGAGCAGGGTCACCTCAGTCTTCTTTATCTAGTTTCACTGGCATTTCCCTTGTAC
>NW_027690783.1:0-359 GCF_054177405.1 Leptonychotes weddellii | reverse complement strand
CTCTTTTAGTTTGCATCAAAATGCCTTGCCCTGGAAAACTTGGGTCCCAATCAATAAAACTAATGTCCGGTTCCGGAGAAATCTATGGCTGCTAATTAAAATCACCTTCATTGAAACAAACCATAAAGGATTTACCTCTTGACTCTGCTAGTCATTGCTGATGGATTATTTCCTTTTAATTTATTCTTTTTTTTTTTTTTAAGATTTTATTTATTTATTTGACAGAGAGAGACACAGTGAGAGAGGGAACACAAGCAGGGGGAGTGGGAGAGGGAGAAGCAGGCTCCCTGCTGAGCAAAGAGCCCGATGCGGGGCTCGATCCCAGGACCCTGGGATCATGACCTGAGCCGAAGGCAGAC
>NW_027690782.1:0-359 GCF_054177405.1 Leptonychotes weddellii | reverse complement strand
GGAGCAACCCCCTTCGAAGATCTAGAGGTAGACTTCACAGATGTGCAGCCGAGCAGGGGGTTCAGATATCTCCTAGTGATAGTATGCACATACTCTGGGTGGGTCGAAGCCTTCCCGACCAGGACGGAGCAAAGCCGGGAAGTAGCTAAAGGCTTCTTGCGGAAGATTGTGCCCCAGTTTGGCCTGCCATTAACAATCCATAGTGACAATGGACCCGCATTTGTGGCAGACATTGTACAGGTCGTGACCAAATCTCTCAGCATCACTTGGAGACTCCACACCACTTACCAGCCCCAAAGTTCAGGGAAAGGGGTTTTCGGGAGACTCTGGAGTCAGATTGAACCCTGGCAAGTTGAGAA
>NW_027690781.1:0-359 GCF_054177405.1 Leptonychotes weddellii | reverse complement strand
TATAAGAACAAGAACCGTGCACTCCACCAGCAAGTGGCAGAACATCCCAGTAGGATTTTTGGATGTTTTAAATGATGATTCCAACAGGACCTGAGATGCTTTATGATGCCCACAGTACAGTACGAAGTTTGAACAGGTCACTTTAAGAATTCATCTCCTGGGGCGCCTGGGTGGCTCAGTTGGTTAAGCGACTGCCTTCAGCTCAGGTCATGATCCTGGAGTCCCGGGATCGAGTCCCGCATCGGGCTCCCTGCTCAGCAGGGAGTCTGCTTCTCCCTCTGACCCTCCTCCCTCTCATGCTCTCTGTCTCTCATTCTCTCTCTCTCAAATAAATAAATAAAATCTTTAAAAAAAAAAAA
>NW_027690780.1:0-359 GCF_054177405.1 Leptonychotes weddellii | reverse complement strand
AAAAAAAAAAAAATTAAGAAAGGTGTGTATTTTTTTTTTTTATCTTAGTTTTCGGTTGGTGAAACACTGTATTGGCAGTTGGATTTGAAGGCACCCACAGCTGGGCCAGGTATTTTGTAGCAGTTTGGATTCCCTGAAGAGCAGACTTTGAGATAGATATGTGTGCAGGGATTTTATTAGGGATTTCTCTTGGGATCAACATTTGTGGAAAGAAAGAAAAGGAAGTAAGATCGGCAGAGGAAGAAGTCAGGCTCTCTCCTTCCTGGCCCCTGACCAACCAAGGAGACATTCATCACTGTCTATGAATCCATAACCTTGGGGAACTCCTCTTTCTACAGAATGTGGATGATGACTTGTAT
>NW_027690779.1:0-359 GCF_054177405.1 Leptonychotes weddellii | reverse complement strand
TATATATATATATATATGTATGTATATAAGTATAATAGAGACCCTCGGGCTTCACAGAATGTCCAGGGCATGGGAGCAGAAAGGGCATACATTGTGGATGTTCTTCAGCATCTGTCATAAGGTTCTATAAGAACTTAAAGATCTTACCCACTAGCCTCTGTTTTTTTTTTTTTTAATTCTTATGTTAATCCCCATACATTACATCATTAGTTCTAGATGAAGTGTTCCATGATTCATTGTTCGTGCACAACACCCAGTGCTCCCTACAGAACGTGCCCTCCTCAATACCCACCACCAGGCCAACCCATCCTCCCACCCCCCTCCCCTCTAGAACCCTCAGTTTGTTTTTCAGAGTCCAT
>NW_027690778.1:0-359 GCF_054177405.1 Leptonychotes weddellii | reverse complement strand
GTTAATTCTATTTTTCTTTGATCGATTGTGATTTTGGTGTCATACGTTAGAAACTATTGCCTAACTCATGGTTGTAAAGATTTACACCTGTGTTTTAAGAGTCTTACAGTTTTGGGGTGCCTGAGGGGAGCAGCCAGTTAAGCGCCCATCTCTTGGTTTCAAAGGCTTGGGTCCTGATCTCAGTGTCATGGGATCAAGCCCCACGTCTGGCTCTGTGCTCAGTGCGGAGTCTGCTTGAGATTCTCTCTCCCTCTCCCTCTGCCCCTCCCACTTGTGTTCTCTCTCTCTCTCAAATAAATAAATAAATCTTTAGAAAAGAAAAAGAGTCTTACCGTTTTAACTCTTGGTTTAGCTCTTTG
>NW_027690777.1:0-359 GCF_054177405.1 Leptonychotes weddellii | reverse complement strand
GGGAGCGGAGGCAGGAGCCTGCGAGCCGGAGGCCGGCGTCTGGAGACAGCAGTCCAGCAGCCACCAGCCTTCCTGCACCGCGGGGCCGGGGCCGCTATCGGCCTCGCTTCACGCCCCAAAGGGAACACTAGGCCAGTTTTACTCTTTTATCGGCTCTTGTTTGTGATGAAAGGGGGAGTGTCCTCTCCATTTGGTTTTCTTTGAACTCCGACCCCTGTTACGTCGCCTTGTTCCTTCTTTAGATCGTGTTTACGGAGCACCTACTAGGCCCTGGGGTCACCTGGGCCGTGGACGATGATGTTGGGAAAAAAGGCCAAAAGTAAGAACAAGGTTTCAATTCACGGCCCCGGGGGGAGGTA
>NW_027690776.1:0-359 GCF_054177405.1 Leptonychotes weddellii | reverse complement strand
TATGTTTGTCTGATTCTGCGGAGACAACTTCCTTGTAGGGCCATGTCCCCTTCTGCTCAGGTGCTCGAGTCCGGGAGGGTCTTGAGCAAAACGGAGTCAAGGGAAGGGAGACTTTGAGTTAACACTTCACAACTACCCCCTGTTTCCTGTGTGTACAAGTATTTCCTAATTAAAATGCCTTTTTTGGTTTACAAATTATTCTGCAGAGTTTATCATAAAAAGCTTTCTAGCCATACTCATTCCACTTTATTCACCAGCAGCATAAACACGCAACTTTTGCTCCCACTGTTAGAAAATAGAAATGAAATAATTAGCAATTAAATGAGTTTCCTTGGAATGCTGATGTATCATTTCTATAG
>NW_027690775.1:0-359 GCF_054177405.1 Leptonychotes weddellii | reverse complement strand
GGTGTTTAAGAGTGACTCTCAAAGCTTTTGGAAGGATCAGATCAGCTAATGCATGTTAGGAGCTTAGCAGAGCCCCAGACACAGAGTAAATGATCAATAAAGAGTAGCAGTCACTAAAGCTCTCAGAACTAGTCTTGTTTGGGCTAACTCAATTTTAACATTACTTTGATTATGTTTAGGTAAAAATACCTAAAAATATTTAAGATTTTATTTTTATTTATTTGACAGAGAGAGAGCGAGAGAGCACAAGTAGGAGGAGCAGCAGAGGGAGAGGGAGAAGAAGGTTCCCTGCTGAGCAGGGAGCCTGATGTTGGGCTCCATCCGACCCTGAGATCATGACCTGAGCTGAAGGCAGTCGC
>NW_027690774.1:0-6895 GCF_054177405.1 Leptonychotes weddellii | reverse complement strand
AAAAAAGACACTTATTCCAGTGATTAGGTTGTACTCAAATGTGGGGGTTGGTTAAAAATCTATGGGAGGGGAGACCATTTCCACAATGGTGCCATGAAGAGCTCCCATGGACCATCTTAGCAGTAAAACAAGCATAACTGGTAAAAATTAAAAAAATACAACCATGTAAAGTACCTGGAATTGTCTTAAGGACATACAGGAAATGAAGAAACATTTATTTATTGCTTGTGTGTGTGTGTATGGCTAGTATATATATATTTTTTTCTTTTTTAAAAAAATTATCATCCTTAAGGTAATAAAATTCAAAGCAGCTCTTTCTTCAGTAGAACTCTTACTTTTACTCTAAAATATTTGAGTGTTTTATTGATTCCCAAGTTCCCATTTACTTCTCTTCTAAAATACTTTGGAATGTCAATTATACAAATGATACAGCCTGAAAGCTCATAAAAGTGGGATGATACAAGAATGATGAGCGTACACAATTCTACCTTATTTGGAAGGTACTTCATGCCTGAAAGTTGTCTGGGGATATTAACAAATGAGTACTTCAACCACAGCCTTATATCATGTGTTTGGTAGATATAAATGTTTAGAGATGCTTTATGAAACTCTTATGTCTCAGTTTGGTCTAAGTCCTATCATCTTGTCACAAATAGGTGAGACTCTTCTGCTCAGAGGTATCATTTGGTTCTATATGTTTACAGTCATGTTTAATTTGGGCATAAGCACCTTACTAACTTTATTTCTAACTTCTACAGACACCTGGTATAATTAATCATTAACTACTGGCAAACCAGATTTTTTTTTACATGATAAAAGCCAAGTGGAAACCTCTTATCTAGTCTATTCCAGGAGGATAGCTGTTGTAAAAGAAACAGTTGCTCAGCCAGCTCAAATTGTTCAGGCCACTGAGATACATGAACATGTGACAACTTAGGTTAAAACTTTTTTTTTTTCACACAGTCTTCAAACTCCAGCCTCAAGTGTACCTCGTTATTGTTGTTTTCTTCTATTTCAACACTAAGCCAGGGCTTACTGAGTGCCCATGTTACCAAATGCTCTGCCAGGAGCATCTGCCAGGATGTGCCCACAGACAGACTACAGGCTGACAGCTATTACCACAGAGAGATGTTCAGGGTTCCGTGGGAACTGGGATAAGGTTGTATCTAACCTTGGCTAGAAAAGGTAAGGGAGGCTTCATGAATAAGAACGTCTTTGACCAAGGGCTTGAAAGATGAGGGTAGGAGGGATAAGGGCAGTAGGAATGGATGGAGAGAAAGATCCCCAACCTAGAACTGGAAGCATCAGGGGAGATACTCATCAACCCATCCCCGGGACCACTGCAATCACCCTATCACCTCCTGGATGCTCTCCTTATTCCATCCTGACTCCTCCAATCTGCAGCTACTTAGGTAACTTTAGCTCTAGAATCCATTTATCACAGAGTTTCCAAAGTGCTCCCTAGAGATGGCCATTAACAGAAAGGGTTTTGGAAAGGCTATATACCTCTGTGTCTCTTGGGTATTCGCAGTTTACAAAAGCTAGGATATAAGAGCCATCTTTCTTGTTCTTTACTGTTATTCCCTATTGCTAGCATACAGCTTCCCATGGTAGGTGCTGAATAAATACTTGCTCACTGAATCAGCTTAATGAATACTATTAAAATAATGGAGTGAAAAACCATTTAACTTTGGGAAATCCAGCACATGTAATTCAAATGTATTTTTCACCTTTCATATAAATCTACCCAGGCCATGACAAAACTCTTTTTGGGAAGTGTTGGTTTTCAGCATAAAGTTAAGTTTCTTAGCACCGAAATGTCCTGCCTCAAGTCCTCCTGTTTCCTGCCTTGCATTTGTTGCTTAAGCAACATTAAACTTTCATTTCACACCCTGATTTTATCTCCTCCACAACTTTTCTCATGCTGCCACTTTCTTGTAATTTCTTCAGTTTCTACTCCCTTCCATAACTGTCTTCTGCTACTGCCCCCCCCTCCTCCCCACACAACACACACATACCCTTTGCTTGCCTAATAGCCCCTGTTTAAGACCAGCTCTGGCTGTTTCACTTCGTAAAAAGATCCAGGCTCGATGTTCTCACGGCATAACACCATCATTATACTCACCACATTGTGTTACAATAATATTTTTAGAAGACAAGTCATTTAATAAAAGGACAGAAAATAAAGGATCACTTGTAAAATAATAGCTTTCATTATCTTGCACTCAAGCCTTTCAAATATTTCAAATATTTTAACTCTGTTGTTTGTCCAGTGTGGCAAAGACTGGCTATTCACCAAACCCATTTCTCTTTCCTCTTCCTCCCAGCTGTGCTACATTGCCTTCATCCCTTGCAGACAGAAATGGCCACGTGACTAAATGTGGACCAATGTGAAATGGGTGGAAGCGAAATGTGCCGCTTTCATGCCTGGCCCATAAAAAAAGCCTCTCTCGTGATCCACTTCTTTCTCTTTTTCTCCTGTTGCCCTCTGAATGCTAATAGCCAAGGTGACCTTGAAAGCCACACATTAAAGATTGCAGAAATTTTGTTAGCCTGATTCTCTGAATAACTGCATGAGCAGAGTCCTCACCACATTCTCCTCCAGCTTCCTATCAGTATCAATTAGACCTACTACAACTGAGAAATAAACTTCTATTGGGTTATGCCATTGAGATTTGGTGGGTCATTTATTATGACACCTATTATTACGTTAATGAATACTTACTATAAGAATTCTATTAAAATGTTTTTGTTTCTAGCCCTTGCTTAGATATGTTTGGGAGAAGTCTAAGAATTGTCAGCTCCCTAAGGAAACATGTGTATCAGGACCCATCTGGGCTGACCAAAATTCAAATTTAAATCTGGGAAATTTATGCCAGAAAATTAACGGAAATGAAATTCTTGATTCACTGAGCATCTCTGTATATTATATGATTTAGGCTTCAATGGCCACAGACATCAGAGAGAAAGAGAGACAAGATTATAAAGATGGAATTTTTCAGGGGATAAGATCTTTATACATAGCTACTTCAATCCTTTTTTTTTTTTTTCTATTGATGAACAAGTTCAGTTCTTGTGAAGTTAAATTTGTTTTCCACTGTCTTGGCTTTCCTCTTCACCATCTGAAAAGGTAGCTAATAGGTCAGGACAGCCCATCAAGAGAGCCATAGGCTTCCACAGGATACACCCAGATTGGGAAATGAAGGATTCAAAATAAAGGGCAGGATTGCTCGGAGGGATGTAAAGAGTCCCCTAGTAGAGTGCTCAATGAATATCTGTTGTAGGAATGAGTGAATGAGAGGGAGAGAGCCAAGCTTGGGAAAGGCTGGGAGAGGGGAGGAGGACCTTCTAGGACAGGAGGACCAGCATGGGCACTTGTTGGTGGGTGGAAACAGAACCTCGCATGGACTTCTGGCTGGACCTCGTGTGTTACCTACTTGGAGATGAGATGTATGGAGCCCACTGGAATTGAATGAGCCTTCTATGGCAAGGTAAGCTAGAATTTCTGTTTCAGATAGTAGTGAAAGAAAGGCATGCCTTCATTGGGATGCCTCATTATCAGAACTGCAGGAGGAATACAGGGCAGAAAGGTTTGGAGGATCCTTAGATCTTACTTGGGATGACAGCTGGAGGGGAGGCTCTAAAATCAATTTGACATAATTCAAACAAAATGGCTGTCCTTCACCACCCTGCAATGATTGTATTCTTCTATTTACAACCAGCTGGCTTACTTGAGGAACACAAAGCTTTTACTGAGTTATCCCGATAAACCAAAGAAAATGATGTACCAGTAATTTAATATCCCTGAGAATCACTACCATCTATTATCTTGTTGATCATTTATAATGTGCCATGTAAGAAGAGTGCTTCCCTCTGAGGTGCTCAAAGAGTTATGACCATGTTCTTATTTATTCACATGATATTCTTAAGAGGTAGGTGGTGGACAACTGTAATAGAACTAGAATTACCTTTACTTAATAAGAGAGACATACGGCATTAAGCAACTTCCCCACAGTTGCTTGGGGAAGGCAGGACAGGTCAGGGCAAAGTTGAATTTCTCAACTTTACAATAACAAAGTTGAAGCATAAAACCTTGAATTTAGACCTTTGGGATATATTGAAACATGTTTCAGAAATAAAACAGCTATAGGGCTGAATTTTTTCCCTTTCCAGGTAAGTACTGGTAGCTGCAAACACTCTGTAGGAAGGCTGGCTACCATGGGCATGTACCTGTATTGGACACCAGGAGAATCATTCAGGGAGTCTCTCTTATAACCCCATCTTTATAGAGCTCATGGGCTAATAGGGAGATAAAATTTGCATACAAAAATATAATATTTCAGGACTGGAGAGTAAGAAGTATTCAGTGGCAACATCTCATCAAGTGTATAGCAGTGGTAAAAAGCAAACAGGAAGTTTGATAAGTCATCCCGTCCTTATACATTTGTTTATTCATTCATTCAGCAAATAAATATTGACTACCTACCCTGTGCCAGCTGCTGTGCTAGGTCCAAGTGACATGGTGATGACCAAAGGGGTCACAGCCTCTGACCTCATGGTCTGTGTGTGTGTGCTATCCAATAAAATAATCACCAGCCACATGTGGCTATTTACATTTAAATTTAAATAGTTACAATTAAATAAATTTAGAGACTTAGATCCTCAGTTACTCTAGCTGCGTTTCAAGTGTTCGATAACCACATGTGGCTGGTGGCTACCTTATGAAAGGGAGGAGATATACAACATTTCCATTACCACCGGAAATTCTGTTGTTCAGAGGTCAGCCAATTGTGGTCTACAGGCCAGATCAGGCTCACCACTTGCTTTTATAAATAAAGTTTTATTGGACTACAGCTACACCCATTTGTTTATGTATTGTCTATGACTGCTTTCATGCTATAACGGCAGAATTGAATGGTTGGGACAGAGACTGTATGGCCCACAGAGCTGAGAAAGTATTTATTATCTGGCCCTTTAGAGAAAAATTTTGCCAACCCCTGGTCTAGATGGAAATACAGACACATAACAAATACTTACAAAAAGGGAAATGATGAATAAATAAGAGTGCTGTGGGATGGACAGGTTGGGAATCTGACCTAGTTCAGGAAAAGAGAAAGACCTTCCTAAAGAAGACAGTGTTTAAAATGAGATCTGAATAATCAGTAGGAGTTTACCAGGCACAATGTTCCCAGCAGAAGGAAGAGCCTGAAGAACTGTGGGAAATAGGGAGAGGGCACAGTATTTGGTAGGCATGGACAGTGAGGGGGCAGGCATGGTCAAGGGTCATTTCTGGGGCGTGGGGGGAGTCCATCCACTCTGTCCATTGCTAGTACATCAGTGCCTAGAATGACGTCAGATATGTAGTAGATATCCAATAAATATTTGATGAATGAATGAATGAATGAATGAACAGCCCAGGGAGGTTATGGAGAGCTCATAAATCAAGTTTAGGATTTCAGCCCTGATCCTAACAAGGTAACCACTGATGAGTTTAAGAAAATCTGTGGCTTAAGAATGTGATCAGATGTGTGTTTTCAAAAGGCCCTTGGAAGCTGGGTGAAGAACAGATCTTTGGGAGCACCCACATTCAGTGATTCACAGTGATTTGTGGTCATACGGTTGGTAATTTTAAAGTCTTTCCTGTATCTACTGTGGAAGATTTAATGAAGCAAACTTATTCAGGTGATTCTGAAATTTTTAATTTATAACCCCAAATCAAAAGGAATCTCTTAATCTGCATGGGAATGAACCAACAACAGAGTTGTGCTTTGACACTAGGTGAGGTGTGCACTGTGGTATTTCTTTACCACGCCAGACAGGCAGTGACTCATAGGTAAGTTTTAACAAGGGCGGGGCTTTTGGAAGTGCACAAAATGTGGTTCTAGGAGTCCTTTGGCTGAGCTCAGTGGACTGAACTTGGATTACAAACAATGGTTTTTCTCTTTGAATCAAAGTGAATCTATTTTTTTCTTGCACCTCAATGATGCTGAACTATGTACTTGGGCCGCACCCAAAACTCCTGTTCTGTGAAGCAAAGCCAAACAGTGCCTGACTTTCAGCAACATGAAGAAGCAGAAGGCCCTGCTACCTAGAAAGAAGAAACTTGCCAAGGATCCAGTTGTGTTCCTTCTCTATGTGTTTATTAGTATTTGGTTCGTGGTTGCACATACCTGTTCTCCTTGCTTTTCTCCTCCTTTTCTCTGCCTGTTACTCTATAAAACCACACACATTTTATGCATGTCAAGAGCAGCTTAGGAGCCTCTAACCTGGTTCATCTTTTGCTGGCCTTTGAAGACAAAATGTGTCTTTTTTTTTTTAGAGAGAGAGAGTGAGCACATGCATGCCAACAGATGGGGTGGGGATGGGCAGGGGCAGACAGAGAGGGAGAGAGAGAATCTTAAGCAGGATCCATGCCTAGCATGGAGCCCAACCCAGGGTTCGATCCCATGGCCCTGTGATCATGACCTGCACCAAAATCAAGAGTTAGAGGCTTAACTGACTAAGCCACCCAGGCACCCCCAGGATGTGTCCTTAAAGAGATTAGTTGAACATTACTAACATTTCCTGGCTGGAATCTTTTGTTTCTGTGGAAGGCAGCACATATTATTTTATTGTCCATGAAAACCTTTTTCTCCTTGGAAAAATAAGTATACTGTCTCCAAACAACCCATTCACCAAGAATATGATACCATAACAACTTATTTCTTTTATTTTTTATTTTTTTAATTTTATTTTATTGTTATGATCATTAGTTTTGTTTTTGTTTTATTATGTTATGTTAATCACCATACATTACATCATTAGTTTTTGATGTAGTGTTCCATGATTCATTGTTTGCGTAAAACACCCAGTGCTCTATTCAATACGTGCCCTCTTTAATACCCATCACTGGGCT
>NW_027690773.1:0-359 GCF_054177405.1 Leptonychotes weddellii | reverse complement strand
CACCAGCTTCACCACCATCACCACCATCATCATCACCATCACCATCACCATCACCACCGTCATCACCATCATCATCATCACCTTCACCATCATCACCACCATCTTTACCATCACCATCACCATCTCCACCATCATCATCATCACCTTCACCAGCTTCACTATCATCACCATCACCTGCTTCACCACCTTCACCACCATCTCCACCCTCACCACTGTCATCATCACCATCACCAGCTTCACCAGCTTCACCAGCTTCACCACCATCACCACCATCATCACCATCACCTTCACCATCTCCACCCTCACCACTGTCATCATCATCATCACCATCATCATCACCACCACCATCACCATCACCA
>NW_027690772.1:0-359 GCF_054177405.1 Leptonychotes weddellii | reverse complement strand
ATTTAAATAGAAATGTCCAGGAACATGTGGAACTGATCTCAGATGGGAAGTTACGGTTAGACATAAAATTTGATGATCATCTCTGTAGAGGTTAAAGCTTTGATAATAGATGCTATGGGCTGATTGTTTGTGTCCCCCTCCCCCAACCAAATTCTTATATTGAAGCCCAACCCCCCAACGTGACTGTATTTGGAGGTAAAGACTTCGAGAGATACTTAGGGTTAGATGAAGTCATGAGAGGGATGAAGTCCTGAGAGTCTCCTGATGGTATTAGGGCTCTTATTAGAAAAGGAGGATCCATCACTGATATGAGGAATTCTTAATTGCAGGAAACAAACTGAGGGTTGCTGGAGTGGGGG
>NW_027690771.1:0-359 GCF_054177405.1 Leptonychotes weddellii | reverse complement strand
ACAGTGTATATGGGGTATGAGCCATTCATGGGAGTGAGGTCTTTCATGAAATTCAAGAAAATCCCATATCATCGATGCAAATGATATGATATCAAATGGAAGTATATCAAAGCAAATGTGAAGTATTATTGCAGGTGTAAATGCAAAGAAAGTGATTTGTCATCTTCCCACAAATAAATTGTGCTAAAACTGGCCATACATTAACCTAGATAGTATCTTACATTTCCTGAGACTGACATCAACTAAGGTTTCTTTGATCACTGCATATAAGAAAGGAAATAGGAAAGCCACATTTGAATAAGACAAGAGCCTATATGGAGACTGTTTATTTTACACTAGAATATAGCGTAACCTCCAAA
>NW_027690770.1:0-359 GCF_054177405.1 Leptonychotes weddellii | reverse complement strand
GTGAGGTTCTGGAAGGCAGAGCCACAGCTCAGAGGTCTGGCACAGGGGCTGGCCCAAAGCGAGTCTTCTGCTTATTAACTTGAATTGCAGTAGGAGAAGAGTTTCACTAGGAACACTAAAAAGCCTCCGAGTAGCCCCCCTTCCCCCTTCCTACAAGGATAGCGGCCCTTCCACTGCCCTCTCGGTGGCCACTGCCCACCGCTCAGGCGTGCCGGTCGGTGCTGGGGTGCTCGGTGGGGACCGGGGCGGCCGTGGGGAGGGAGCAGCACTCACTGGGCAGGGGAGGCACAAGAAGAGCAGGACTATGCAGGGCCCGGCGGCTTGGTGCACGTTGGAGCGCATTCGTGGCAGCAGCCTCC
>NW_027690769.1:0-359 GCF_054177405.1 Leptonychotes weddellii | reverse complement strand
ATTTTTCTCAAAGAAAACTTCAAGTCTAAATGATTTCACTGGTGAATTCAATCAAACTTATGTGAAAGAAATCCTACAAATCTTGAACACACTCTTCAGGAAATAGAGGAGAGGGACACCTGGGTGGCTCAGTCGGTTAGGCGTCTGCCTTCAGCTCAGATCATGATCCCAGGGTCCTGGGATCGAGTCCTGCATCGGGCTCCCTGCTCAGCGGGGCGCCTGCTTCTCCCTCTGCCCGCCTGTGTTCCTCCTCTCACTCACTCTCTCTCTCTCTGATAAATAAATGAAAAAATCTTTAGAAAAAAAAAAAAGAAATAGAGGAGAATATATTTTTCAACTGATTTTATACTCAAACCTTA
>NW_027690768.1:0-359 GCF_054177405.1 Leptonychotes weddellii | reverse complement strand
GACTGCTTTCGGCTCAGGTCATGATCCTGGAGTCCCTGGATCGAGTCCCGCATCGGGCTCCCTGCTCGGCAGGGAGCCTGCTTCTCCCTCTGACCCTCCCCCCTCTCATGTGCTCTCTCTCTCTCATTCTCTCTGTCTCAAATAAATAAATAAAATCTTTAAAAAAAAAATATCAGAAGTTGTTAATTGGATAGTCACAAAACATCAGTGTTCTTCCTTAGGGTACAAGTATTAAGGCCATGATGAGTTATAAGCTCAAGAATTTGTAGATAATACTTACCCCAGAAAAATTCCCTTGGAATCAGTGTGCCTTTTCTAATGACTTAGTCATATCAAGTAAAATTGGTCTCAAAATTACA
>NW_027690767.1:0-359 GCF_054177405.1 Leptonychotes weddellii | reverse complement strand
TTAAATCCTTCCAGCTTAAACAGAACTTAAATCTCATTAGAGAGTTTGCAATGCTAAGGCTTAATTGTCAGGAAAAATGAATGATCTTTCATCTAAACATATTTGTGGGAACTTAAGAGAACACAATTGAGCTACAGATAAACTCTTGCTGCTCAAAGTGTGGGATTTGCAGCATCTGGGAACTTATTAGAAATGCAGAGTCTCAAACTTCACCCTAAAAGTATCAAATCAAAATCTGACCTTTCATAAGATGTGGTGATTTGTGTGCACAACCTACCTTGAGAAGCACAGATTATACCTTTCTGAGGTCTCAGCTAATAGAAGACCTGGCACACAACTTCTCAAGTGGATGATCTCCA
>NW_027690766.1:0-359 GCF_054177405.1 Leptonychotes weddellii | reverse complement strand
AATGGAATGCAGTACAGTCATAAGAACAAGGAGAAAGCTCTTCATTCACTCAAGTGGAAAAACTGCCATGTTCTAGTGTGAAACCCAAAAGGCTGTTTTAGAAAAGAATGCCTAGCACGCTAGCATCGGTGAATGAAAAACGGATGGGGGAATCCATACATGTTTGCTCTGCCTTCAAAGTAGATCTGGAATTCAACTCCATCCACCACGCTCATTGCCACCACTCAGGTCCAAACTGCCCCCATCTCTCACAGGGGTGGTTGAGACCAGCTCTGAACGGGTCACTGCTTCTGTCCTTGCTCTTGGATGTCCACCTAGGGTTGTTTTTCTTTTTTCTTCTTTTTAATTTTGAATTTTTT
>NW_027690765.1:0-359 GCF_054177405.1 Leptonychotes weddellii | reverse complement strand
CTTTTGTCAAGCATATAGACATATTCTAATTCACATGCAGACAAAATTTGAGTACATGATATATTTTGCAACATTCCCTGGCATTTCCTTTTTCTTTAAATATGTTTACTTCGAAAGTAAACAGACTATTAGGTATAGACAGACTCAAATAAATTCCATGGAAATGAGTAGAACTGATGTATGTTAGTGACTGAGCTAATAGATTCGTGATGCATCTTCTCCACAGCATTATAGTGACGAGATACTGCTTACTAGTACTAACACCCCAAATGAATATTTACTGCCACATTATGGCAGGTTATGGAACAGATTTTTAAAAAGTCAAATCATGGGGCGCCTGGGTGGCTCAGTCGTTAAGC
>NW_027690764.1:0-359 GCF_054177405.1 Leptonychotes weddellii | reverse complement strand
AACTGTCATCTCTAGAGGTGGGACTAGAAGGTGTGGGTCCAGGCATGGTGTCGCAAAAAGTGGTGCTGAAAGGTCTGAAGAAAGACACTTCCATTGGAAATTGCTATCGTGATGGTTTCGCTCCTGTACTGAGGTGTACCAAAAATGTGATGTCAGTAGCAGTGATTCGTGTGTGTGTGTGTGTGTGTGTGTGTGTGTGATGGAGAAAGGGAGAAGAAAAATAAAAAATATGCTTATCCAATAGGATATATCTTAGATATATCTTAGGATATTCTCTTTTTTTAACTTTTTTTTATTACGTTATGTTAATCACCATACATTACATCATTAGTTTTAGATGTAGTGTTCCATGATTCATT
>NW_027690763.1:0-6896 GCF_054177405.1 Leptonychotes weddellii | reverse complement strand
ACATGACAAATAATGTTTACTGAAGTAACCCTGATTTACTTTATCTTTTTTAAAATATGTTCTTGCTCTGAGATAAGATGCCTACTGATAGGTTTCCTATGCACTGCTCACAAACTATTACAGCTTTCTAAACAACTTATTAAATGGGAAACTTCTGGAGTTCCTGAAACATGTAATTTGATAGAATTGCTAGAATATTTGCTTCTACTGAATATTTTCAACTTAATCCCTTAGAAAAAAAATATTTTTCACTTTCTACAGAAGAACAAATGTGACTATACTTCTATTTTATTGACAGAGTTTAGTTAAGTAAAATTGGTATGATGCTTTATCAACCATCACATGAAATGAAGGGAATAAAAGTTTTCCTCTCATAATAAATAAATATATATAAAGAGAACAAGTGAATTTGAGGACTATGAAAAGCATCAAAAATGATGGCAATACTGAATTGCTGAGAAAAGTATTTTGGATATTTGTAGGATAAATGTAAGGATAGATGTAGGTTATTTGTAGAATAGATGGCTACTGATCTGAGCTTTTGAGAGTAGATACTACTTAGAAGCCACAATCACATTGCTAAGAATGTTTGGGAGGCTGCCTTCAAAGATTATAAAGATCAGTGTGAAATGACTGGTTTTAAAAATCCTGTGTGTTGTTCAACCCAATAGGAATCCAGCCAAAATGTTATTTCCAGGTCTTTCTTAGAAATAGATTAAGGCAGAAGATCGGTTACGTTTATCCTTGCCCCACTATTCAAGAAAAAGCAGGTAAAATGAATAGCAAGAGCAGTCTTGAAGGGTAGAGGAAGATGTAAGGCACCTGTGAAAGGGTGTGCGAGAATGGGGAGTGATGGCAGAGCAGTAAGTACTCTATAGTCTCAGCAGAGAGTGGGGGACTGCTCAAACCAGCTCAGAGATGTAATCTTGTTGCTGCGCCTCAGTGGGGTTTCTCTGATTTTCATTGTGATGGTAACCATGTGCTTGAAGAGTACCTGGACAAAATTTTAGGGAATATGTGTGTTTAGCAGAATGTCTATACTGCAATATTGTTCATATTTGTAGATCTTACGATGGGGAATTAAACTGAATCAACAGGAAGCAATTTTCACTACTTTAATGCTGCCATATATGAAGATGGTGCTGAAGTATTACACAGATGGGAAACAGATGGGACACTCGTACCTACATTTCTGGTATACAATAGGGAGTGAAAAAACAAAAAGGGAGAGACTGCACAGAAATTTCTATTATATATGAATCTACATAAACTATTGTTTTATTCAAATTATTTCTAATAGCATTTTAAACACTTTCTATCAATTTCCCTAAAAGTTCAAAACTCACTTTCTTGATTAAGCCTTTCTGTGCTAATTCAAAGCTCATGATACCCTTATTTGCATCTCTAATGTCTAATGTAATTCAATTATAAATATAGAGTAACAAGACTAATTATACCAACAGATGTATCTATGTGACAATTTTCCCCTTCCTATCTGGTATCTTTAGAGGTATTCCCAGTGGTTTTGCTATGCACTGAAACATTCATCAAAGACTTTGGGAGATTCCAATAGTATATTTAATTCATGTATTTGAATATCTTTAATGGTGGAACTAAAATAGATTTGATATTTAGCTAACAACTGAAATCCATTCAGAGACAAATCTAATTAATAAAACAAATAACCACAGTGTATAATGTAATTGAATTTATAAATAAAGATGACTTGATTCCTGGGACACCATGGAGGATTTATTATAACCATCTAATTCTGCTTTCCTCAAAAACCCTATAGAAAGTACAAAAATTGATTTAACATAAAAGACATACCTGTAAGAATGGGGAGAACAGCAGAAGAGATAGGAGCTATACAATTTTGAGAAGTAACTAACTTAGGATATTCAAGAAAGCTGAATTCTTTGTTGTCTGGTAAAACAGAGAATCACACTGATATAGTCCTTGTGGTCATAAAAAGGCTCAGAAACCTGCAACATTAGATGTCTCTGAGCCTGGGGTGAAGAGGATGTTGGCAAAATATAAAGAAGCAATGACAGCTTTTGAAAGCATTTACCAGATCTTGCCCCACTTCTTCCACTGCACTGGAAGTTAGGTAGGAATAAAAGACAGGGGTATGCAAAGCACAGCTGAAGAAATGAATAGCATATTGGAAATACAGAGGAATGATCGGATTTTATTCAAGGATCCTTCATTAGGTCAGCTGAACAATTAAACCCATAAGATTCAACTAAAACTACAGCTTCCCACCAATTATTTAGTTTATTTATAATCCTTCATTCTAAATGCAATTTTCAAATCAGGAGTGATTTTTATCAAAACAAGGTTGCTTCTGACCAGAACTGACATTTCACCTTTATCAGATTTCCAAGGGAACAGAAATGAAAAGTTATTCAAGGTCAATTTGGTCAAAAAAGAAGAGAACATTTATTCTGTAGTGGCTATTTATCTACCGGGCCACTATAGGAAATATTAGACTTAGGAAAAATTTGGGAGAAAAAACCAAGCTAGCTGGACAGAGTGCCTTGACATTTTAGTTAGGTATAAAATTTTATCTAAAGAAAGAAATAAAATTACAGAGACAGTAACAATTTTAAACCTGTTTTTACACTTGTCACTGGTTTTAGAATACATATCCAGAGTATTTTGTCTCAGTAAGACGTCTGAAGGAGTTTCATATGTTAAACTTATGAAGAGTGTATATAAGGACCTTGGGAAGATAGAAGAGTAGGAGGACCCCGAGCTCACCCTATCCCACATTTACAACTAGAGATCAACTATGTCTAAATCAATAAACCAGACAGTGATGTAAACAGTGGCAGAACAAACTCCACAACTAAATAAAGAAACTGCACCTGAAAGGTTAGGAAGGTCAGAAAGGTGGAGGGAGGCTGCCCACAGGAAGGAGGGAGCTGCATGCACAGAGATGGCAGATAAATGGGCCCTCATACCAGGGAGCTCACCCAGGGAAGACTAATCCCCATAGTGTTTGGCTTTAAAAACCAGAGGGGCTGATTTCTATGAGTTTATAAAACCAGTGGGACTTAGAGCCTAGAGCTTTAAAAGTCAACAGACTCAGCTCAGGGTAATCAGGGAAGGCTAGTGATAGCTGGGTCACTGCCCTTAGAGAGAGAGCAACCGGCATGGACAGGCAACATAAAAGTGTAGTTTACATAATGCCAAGGCAAAGAGAAAACAGAACTGTTCATACTGATTTCAGAGCATGTTGGGGGACTTCTCCAAAAATGATTGAACTGGCAGGGGCCATTTTCCTCCTGCAACCCCCAGTTTAAACACAGGGCCATCCACAGGTGGTGAGGATGCACAGACACTTTCTACCTAACCTTCTAGCAGTATGCCAGGCCCATGAGTTCTTCTAAAGACTCACCCACTCTAAGCCTGCTAGCCTTGGCCCTGGGCTCAGGGAAAATTTTGTTAAAGCCAGGTGTTTACCCCAACCAGCCTCCAGGTCCATAGCTGCTATGCAACACCCATCCACAAACGTGCAGCCACCAGGCACTGGGCCCAGCCTTACACCCCCAGTCATGCTGGCCAGCAGTACCCAGCTGCCACAGACTTCAGGGGATCCCACACAGGACTAGTAGCCTGTTTATTTAGTGGCAGAAATTTTGCTAAGACTGCCACCCCACCTCCAAGTTCCCTGGAAGGCACGCCCCCTCAGAGCTGGCTTGCCTGGGTCCCGCTAACACCACAGAGAGCAAGCACATTTCACAACAGGCAGAGTGTCAGTGTAGACAACTACACTCAAAGGAAAAGTGACTCTGACACAAAATCAGGACATAAAGAACAAACATAGGATACCCTCCTAAAATGCCAGGTTCTGGTGAACAGGGGACACAGCACTGCAGGGCACTCGAGGACCGATTCTTCATAAAGTCAGTGTTTTCAAGAGCAGGAAACATAGCTGACTTTCCAACCACAAGAAACAGACACAGAGAGGCAAACAAAATGAGGAGACAGAGGAATTTATTCCAAATGAAAGAACAGGACAAGGCCATGGCCAGAAATCTAAATGAAACATATATAAGTAATATGCCTGATAG
The DNA here is from genome assembly GCF_054177405.1 of Leptonychotes weddellii. Classification (NCBI taxonomy): domain Eukaryota; kingdom Metazoa; phylum Chordata; class Mammalia; order Carnivora; family Phocidae; genus Leptonychotes; species Leptonychotes weddellii. The sequence goes on along the minus strand of NW_027690763.1, from coordinate 2,817 downwards.
AGAATTTAAAATAATGATCATAAGGCTACTTACTGGACTTGAGAAAGGGGTAGAAGGCATGAATGAGACCCTTAACACAGAGATAAGGAATGACACAGCAGATATAAAGAGCACAATAAATGAAATGAGAAACATACGCAATGGAATGAACAGTAGGCTGGAAGAAGCAGAGGAACCAAAAATGGCCTAGAATGACAGAGTAATGAAAAGAGAATGACAGAGTAATGAAAAGTAATCAAGCTGAACAAAAGAGAGAAAAATGAATTATGCAAAAGAGAACAGAATTAGGGAACTCAGTGACTCCACCAATGTAATAACATTAGTATAATAGGAGTCCCAGAAGAAGAAGAGAGAGAAAAGGTGGCAGAAAATTTAATTGAAGAAATAATAGTTGAAAACATACCCAGATTCAGGAGGCACAGAGAACTCCCATCAAAATCAACAAAAGATGACCCACACCAAGACATATATTATTAAATTAGCAAAATATAGTGATAAAGAAAAAATTTTAAAAAGTAGCAAGAAAGAAGAAGACAGTAACTTAGAAATAAAAATCCATAAGGCTAGCAGGGGATTTTTCAGCAGACACTTTCTAAACCAGAAGGGAGTGGCATGATATATTCAAAGTGCTGATTGGGGAAAATCTACAGGCAAGTATACTCTATATAGCAAGGCTATCATTCAGAATGGAAGAGAGATAAAGAGCTTCCCAGACAATCAAAACTAAAGGAGTTCATGACCACTAAACCAGCCCTGCAAGAAATATTAAAGGGGTATTTTTGAGTGGAAAGGAGAGACCAAATTGACAGTATAGAGGTAGAAAACACAAAAGCAGTAAAAATGAATATATTTCTGTGAACAATCAGTCATGGAACTCACAAAACAAAAGGATGTAAACTATGACAACATATAGCTAAAATGTGGGGAGAAGAGGAGTAAAGAAAGAGTTCAAACTTAAACTATCATCAACCTAATATAGACTGCTATATGCAGAAGAGGTTATATACAAACCTAATGGTAACCATGTATCAAAAACCACAATAAATATGCAAAAAATAAAAAGAAAGAAATCCAACATATCACTAAAGAAAATCAAAAAAACATGAGAGAAAGACAAGAAAGGATCAGAGAAAATCTTCAGAAACAACCACAAAACAAATAATACAATGACAATAAATACATATCTATCAATAATTACTTTAAATATAAATGGACTAAACACCCCAATCAAAAGACAGAGTGACAGAATGGATTAAAAAAAAAATCCATCTATATGCTGCCTACAAGAGACTCATGACCTAAAGACATCTGCAGGTTGAATGTGAGGGGTTGGAGAAATATCTATCATTCAAATGGATGTCAAAAGAAAGAGTAGCAATTCTTATATTGGACAAAGCAAACTTTAACACAAAGACTGTGACAAGAGACAAAGAAGGACACTATATAATAATAAAGGAGACAATCCAACAACAGGATGTAATTTTTGTAAATATTTATGGACCCCACATGGGAGCAGCCAAATATATAAAACAGTTAACAAATATAAAGGAAATAATCGATAGCAATACCATAATAGTAGAGGATTTTAACAGCCTCACTTACATCAATGGACACATCATCTAAACAGAAAATCAAACAAGGGAACAATGACTTTGAATGATAAACTGGAACAGATGGATTTAATAGACATATTCAGAACACTCCATCCTAAAATAGCAGCATTCACATTCTTTTCGAATGCACATGGTACATTCTCCAGAACAGATCACATATTAGCCCACAAAATGAGCCTCAAGAAATTCAAGAAGATTGAAGTCATGCCATGCATATTTTCTGACCACAATGCTATGAACCTAGAAATCAACCAGAAGAAAAAATCTGGAAAGACCACAAATACATGGAGGTTAAATAACATGCTACCAAACAATGGATGGGTCAACCAGGAAATAAAAAAAGAAATAAAAAATCACATGGAAACAAATGAAAATGAAAACACAACAATGCAAAACCTTTGGGATACAGCAAAAGTGGTTCTAAGAGGAAAGTTTATAACAATACAGGTCTCTACCTCAAGAAGCAATTATCTCAAATGAACAACCTAACCTTATACCTAAAGGAGCCAGAACAAGAATGCAAACAAAATGTAAAACCAGCAGAAGGAAGGAAATAAAGATTAGAGCACAAATGACACAGAAACTAAAACAAAACAAAACAAAAAACACATTAATGAAACAAGGTGCTGGTTTTTTGAACAAAAAAAAAAGCAATAAAATTGATAAAGCTCCAGCCAGGTTTCTCAAGAAAAAAAGAGAAAGAACTGAAATAAATCACAAATGAGGGAGGAGAAATAACAACCAGCACCACAGAAATATAATCATGATAATATTATGAAAACCTATATGCCAACAAATTGGACAACCTGGAAGAAATGGAAAAACTAGAAACATATAGCAAACTAGCAAAACTGCAACAGGAAGAAATAGGAAATTTGAACAGGTCAATTACCAGCAATGAAATTGAATCAGTAATCAAAAAACTCCCAAGAAACAAAAGTCCAGGACCAGACGGCTTCATAGGTGACTTCTACTAAACATTTAAAGAAAGAGCCAAGATGTCCATCAACAGATGAATGGATAAAGAAGATGTGGTATATATATATACAATGGAATATTATGCAGCCATCCAAAGGAGTGAAATCTTGCCATTTGCAACAACGTGGATGGAACTGGAGGGTATTATGCTGAGCGAAATAAGTCAATCAGAGAAAGACATGTATCATATGACCTCACTGATATGAGGAATTCTTAACCTCAGGAA
>NW_027690762.1:0-359 GCF_054177405.1 Leptonychotes weddellii | reverse complement strand
CGATATTAACACCCTTTTTGCAAATTTGCTTATTTTTTGGTCTTCCTGACAACTAAACATGCTTATGACAAAAAAGAAAAAAAAGGCAGCTACATTTTTCAAAATCTAATCTCTTTCTAAATCTAAGTAGTCAGTCAGTCTCCAAATTTGGTCAGTGCTTCTCGACATCTATCTCTTTTGCTTCTCTCATTCTATCCCCAATGTCACTACAGCAGTCCACATCAGAACCATCCTTCCCTGGGACTATTGAAGTAAGTTATCTTCTGGTCTCTCAACTCAATTTTTAGCCAATGCCAACTATTTCACATTGAAACAGGATATCATTTTGAAATTCAAAGTACATTACTGAATTCACTTAA
>NW_027690761.1:0-359 GCF_054177405.1 Leptonychotes weddellii | reverse complement strand
AAAAAAAAAAAAAGAAAAGGCATTTCAAAATGGTAAGAGCAGAACCTTAAACCAAGTACAAGGCCTTTCTGAGCACAGGTCACATGCTCATTAAGCCAGCCCTGTTCTCACTTTCTAATTCACACCTTCTGGCCTCAAGCAATAAAAAAAAAATTTTTTTAATTTAATTTGTGATCCTTTCTCCTATTATTTTTTTAATCTTCTCCAATGACTGTCAAATTTAATCATAAATATCCCAAACTGCAATTAGTTTTATCATCTTTTCAAATCAAACAAGCAAACAACTGGATCCACAATTTATATGACCTATTAATTTTTCCTATATTAAACATCTATCATAGTTGAAACCCATTAGAGTA
>NW_027690760.1:0-359 GCF_054177405.1 Leptonychotes weddellii | reverse complement strand
AAAAAACAAGAGTCCAGGGCCAGATGGCTTCCCAGGGGAATTCTACCAAACATTTATTTTTTTTTTTAAAGATTTTATTTATTTATTTGACACAGAGAGAGAGAGCACAAGCAAGGGGAGTGGCAGGCAGAGGGAGAAGCAGGATCCCCACTGAGCAGGGAGCCCGACACGGGGCTCGATCCCAGAACCCTGGGATCACGACCTGAGCCGAAGGCAGACACTTAACCCACTGAGCCACCCGGGTGCCCTGCTATCAAACATTTAAAGAAGAAGTCATACCTATTCTGAAGCTGTTCCAAAAAATAGAAATAGAAAACTTCCAAACTCGTTCTATGAGGCCAGCATTACCCTAATTCCAA
>NW_027690759.1:0-359 GCF_054177405.1 Leptonychotes weddellii | reverse complement strand
ATGTGTCAGGCATTATGTGGGCAGAGTCTCTGTATCAGGAAGTTTATTGCTAACTAAATGGTAAGTAAGCTCCGTGTGAGGGATCAGTGTTATCACCCAAGAGGGCCTATCACAGGCAGCCTGCATCAGGTATTTAAAGAGAGAACGAAGCAAAAGTAAAGCATTATTTCATTAGGCTGGTCACATTTTTTTTTTTTTTAAAGATTTTATTTATTTATTTGACAGAGAGAGACACAGCGAGAGAGGGAACACAAGCAGGGGGAGTGGGAGAGGGAGAAGCAGGCTCCCCGCAGAGCAGGGAGCCCGATGCGGGACTCGATCCCAGGACCCTGGGATCATGACCTGAGCTGAAGGCAGTC
>NW_027690758.1:0-359 GCF_054177405.1 Leptonychotes weddellii | reverse complement strand
TGGTGGGGGGTGTGAGGGATGGGGTGGCTGGGTGATAGACATTGGGGAGGGTATGGGCTATGGTGAGCATTGTGTATTGTGTAAGACTGATGAATCACAGACCTGTACCTCTGAAACAAATAATACATTATATGTTAAAAAAAAGAAGAAGAAGATAGCAGGAAGGGAAAAATGAAGGGGGGCACATCGGAGGGGGAGATGAACCATGAAAGACTATGGACTTTGAGAAACAAACTGAGGGTTCTAGAGGGGAGAGGGTGGGGGATGGGTTAGCCTGGTGATGGGTATTAAAGAGGGCACGTACTAAATGGAGCACTGGGTGTTATATGCAAACAATGAATCATGGAACACTACATCAA
>NW_027690757.1:0-359 GCF_054177405.1 Leptonychotes weddellii | reverse complement strand
CTGAGCTGAAGGCAAACACTTAATGACTGAGCCACCCAGGCACCCTGATATTTCCCTTTTAATATCATGGTGTTGTACAGAATGAATAAAGTTATGACGTGATAAAAACACTTAATACATCTCTAGACAATGTGATATGGAAACCTCACTCATTTTTCTAAAAGGGTGAAAAAAAAGAATACTTTTTAATGTCTTTCCCGTCATAAACCACTGTTTTTAGTTGACATTGTAAACATATTATAAGATATTTTGCTTATTTGTCTAAAAATCTTACTGAAATGGATTTAAATAGACTTTCTGTCCCCTTCTCTGGAGGGCAGAAAGTGGGGGAGATGGTTAAAGGTGGCCAAAGGATACCA
>NW_027690756.1:0-359 GCF_054177405.1 Leptonychotes weddellii | reverse complement strand
AAAGCCCTTCAAAGATTTCTGTACCTCCTAGAAATCACCTATAAAGAAAAATTAGCCTAAGAATGCAAAATTATATCAATCTTCTCATAGTTACAAATTTGTACCTACGTTTTAAAAAAAAAAAGTTTCACTGATCTAAAAACGTAACAAAATAGTAGATCTAGACGATTCCAAGCAAAGATAGTCCATTATTTGTCCTAAGAGAACCATAAGAGTGGAACCATCTCTTAATTCGTTTTGTGAAAGTGATTTGTACATCTTTCCAGCAGAACAACAGTTACTCTGTGTGTGTGATGTTTTTTCACACAGCAAATTTTAAGTAGGGAATGACTTATTTTTTTTTTTAAGATTTTTTTTTT
>NW_027690755.1:0-359 GCF_054177405.1 Leptonychotes weddellii | reverse complement strand
GGAGATTTGACAAGGTTCATTAGTGTCAAGTTCAAGGTCAGAGTCATCCATCACCTGAGGTCCTGGTTGTCCAAACTTCAAGGAGAAACCGCCCCAAGCCCCGTGCATCAGAACCACCCCGAGATGGAAGGAATCCACCCTTGACAGCCTTCACTCACTTGATAGATTCTGCTCAGGAATTCCCCTCTGGGTCATGAATGCGCCTCCGTGGAAACTGTTGACACCCTGATGGTGATGACTGGGCTGTTTGAAATAGTGCGGAGAAGACTGTGGCAGGTGCAGAAGAGCCTCCCTGAACCTTCCAGCTCGGCCCAGCCAACAGCTGGATACAGCTGAGGGAGTGACCCAGCCAAGCCAGG
>NW_027690754.1:0-359 GCF_054177405.1 Leptonychotes weddellii | reverse complement strand
CCACAGTTTGGCTATTGTGGACATTGCTGTAGCTTCATACATTTTAGATGTGTATGTCATCACCGGGATCAAGCTGTCCCCTCGTGCTTTGCAATCAATAACCACCCAGGTCCCAGTGATGACTGTCCACTAGTCTTCCCTGTTCTCACAGCGCCTCACTTTGTGCTCACAGTTATTTCTGTCGTACGAATGAAACAACTAAGATGGGGGGGGGTGTCTTTCTAATCTGGTCCAACCCAAATACCGCCACTCCTGAGTGGGAACGGCGTGGGGGCAGGCTTGCAGGGGCCGTGGCCCTCGAAACCCCTCGTGTCGTCCTGACGCTGAGTGCAGATGTAGGTCCAGAGTCTCATGTGCCA
>NW_027690753.1:0-359 GCF_054177405.1 Leptonychotes weddellii | reverse complement strand
TTCCGTCAGTCGGATGTTCTGTTCAGTTAGAAGCTTCATCTCCAGTTCGTGGTCTTTGATTCCTAGGACTAATCTTTGAGTTTCGGCTTCACGTGAATCAAGCTTTTCACTTCCGTTTTCTCTGGGAAGAGGCTGACTGGTTGTGACTTCCACATCATCACAGTCTTCTGTTGGAATGTGCTGGCTTTTGTCAGGCAACTGGGCTTTCATTTGTTCTATCGTGTCCTGCAAATGCTGAATCTCCTCGTCTTTCGCTGAAAGGAGCTGAGCGTGTTCAATATTCATCTGCTCCTGCCGGTATTGGAGCTGCTCCACTTTCTGCTTCTGCTCTTGTAAAGAATGAAGCAGTCCTATCTTCC
>NW_027690752.1:0-6897 GCF_054177405.1 Leptonychotes weddellii | reverse complement strand
TATCAGTGAGATCATATGATACTTGTCTTTCCCTGATTGACTTATTTCGCTTAGCATAATACCCTCTAGTTCTATCCACGTTGTTGCAAATGGCAAGATTTCATTTTTTGATGGCTACATAATATTCCATTGTGTGTGTGTGTGTGTATCACATCTTTTTTTTTTTTTTTTTAAGATTTTACTTATTTATTTGACAGAGAGATAGAGAGAGAGCCAAGTAGGCAGAGAGGCAGGCAGAGGGAGAGGGAGAAGCAGGCTCTCTGCTGAGCAGGGAGACCGATGCGCGGCTCGATCCCAGGACTCTGGGATCATGACCTGAGCTGAAGGCAGACGCTTAACCTACTGAGCCACCCAGGTGCCCCAATATACCACATCTTCTTTATCTATTCATCTGTTGATGGACATCTAGGCTCTTCCCATAGTTTGGCTACTGTGGACATTGCTGCTATAAACATTGGGGTGCATGTACCCCTTCGGATCATTTCATCAATCTTTTAAAAATTTTACTCAAGAGAGCTTATTTTAGAGTAAATTACAGGTATCCTAGTGCTATCCTACATTTCTATAATGCTCAGCAGATGACAAACCCCTAATCTAAAAGGGTTGGGGTTTTCTTTTTCTTTTCTTTCTTTTTTTTGGGGAGGGGAACTTAGAGGGTGTGTCCATGTGCTCAAGCCTTGGTTCGAATTCTGGCTCTGACAATTACTAGCTGAGTGACCTTGGCCAAATTACTTCACTTCCCCATGCCTTCATGCCTTCGCTTCCTTATCCGTAAGTGGAGATTAGTAAGAGTGCCTACTTCCTAAAGTCGTTGTGCCAATTAAAAGGGATAATAAGTGCATATAAAATGTTGAACACTCTTAACCAGGTCCTTGTGGGTATTTGAGTTTGGGGACCCTGCTTTAAGATCCCTGCAGAAGGTTTTCTGACCAACCCTCCTTTGAGATGAGGGATTCTGGTTTTATAAGCCCTTTGCTTTGGATGGGGCCATGACTTGTGTCCTGATTTTGTCCCATCTTATTATCCCTGCCCAACCTTAGATGGACTGCTCCACTCTTGGCGGGTATATTTAAAAATCATGTCTTGTGCATCCTTCTCTCTTTCCTGCCCAGCGCTCCTGGAAAGATGACCAGACAGGACAAAGTGGGTTTGTGTGGGACTGTGCCCACAGCAGCCCCCCAGGGCCGCCCCTTTCTCTGCCTCCTCCCCTGGCTGCATGGTCTTCTAGAGACGTGGTCCCCAAAGACTGAAATGCGCCTAGGTTCTTAGCGCATACGGCCCGTTCTTTTCACTTGCTCCCCAGTTCATCCATCCCTTTACTCACTCAATCATTTAGTGATCACCTACTATCTGGCAAGCACCTACTATTTGGAAAGCTTGGAGAAGAAGAAAAGCAAACAACAAAACTGTAATGAGATTCATCCTGTGACTTTGAGCAAGACATTTGCCTCGTTAAGCCTCAGTTTTCTCACAGATTTAATGACTTGATTTAGTGACTTTTGTCTGGGGTTTCTTTCTCCTGGGACTTTGTCCTCAACCCTCTAAAACTTCCTAGGCCATCTGCAAACTGCAGTCTGCCAACCGCTTATGGATTCTAGAGAAATCCCCTTAACCATGCCTGTAAACCATAAAAGTTCCCAGAGAGACGGTCAAAGTGGAGGAGTAAAGGAGGATGACTATGAAGGGTAGAGTGAAGTCTGGTCTGGGGGCGGGGCTGGGAGGGCAGGAGGGGAGGCTGGGGGGCCAGACCCAAGGGGCCAGACCAGCCTGCCAGGAGGGCTTGCCAGATGCTCAGAGCATCCTGCGAAATCTCACACCCTCCTTGCCCCCCACCCATCTGGGCTCCAGCTCAGGCTGGATTTCAATCTGCATAATTTGCCCCATTTAGAGGGGATGGGAGGGGGTGAGAGTGAGAGGGTGGGGAGGACTGGGGAGGGGGTGCTCCAAAGGCCAGAAGAAACCAGGGATAGAGGCTGGGGAGAAGGTGGGTGGTAGCCAGAGGGTGAAGGCGGGGCTAGGAGGAGAGCAGTCTGCTGCAAACCCCAGATAATATTCTGTCCAGAACGGCAGGACTCAATTTGGTCCACTTGCCCGGGGAGAAGAAGGAGAAAAAAAAAAAAAAGTGGGCTGTAACTTAAAGATCTTAAGACTCCCAAGTGAGGGGTTGGTCTGGAGGTGGGAGGAGGGAGTGACCAGACAAGGAGGAGACAGAGACTCAGGAGGGCGCAAGGAAGTGTCTTAGCTGAGGCCAGGACAAGGCAGGAGAGGGTGGAGGGAAGTCTGCGGGAGTGGGCATCCTCCAGGATCGGAGGCACCTCCTCCCGCTTGCTGGGAAGGGCTCTGGACACCCTCAGCCCTTCTCGCCTGCCCTGTGAGGCTCAAGCCAGAAGCTCCGGGCACTTGCTGAGTTGGTGCCACAGTCACGGAGCTGGTACCCCGGGAACCCCCTGCCCGTCTTCTCTCCGCTGCCCAGCATGGAGGAGGCTGGCGATTTCGACAACTACTATGGGGCAGACAACCAGTCTGAGTGCGAGTACACGGACTGGAAGTCCTCGGGGGCCCTCATCCCTGCCATCTACTTGCTGGTCTTCCTCCTGGGCACCACGGGCAATGGCCTGGTGCTCTGGACCGTGTTTCGCAGCAGCCGCGAGAAGAGACGCTCAGCTGACATCTTCATCGCCAGCCTGGCTGTGGCTGACCTGACTTTCGTGGTGACCCTGCCGCTGTGGGCCACCTACACGTACCGGGACTACGACTGGCCCTTTGGCACCTTTGCTTGCAAGCTCAGCAGCTACGTTATCTTCGTCAACATGTACGCCAGCGTCTTCTGCCTCACCGGGCTCAGCTTCGACCGCTACCTGGCCATTGTGAGGCCCGTGGCCAACGCTCGGCTGAGGCTGCGGGTCAGCGGGGCCGTGGCCACGGCGGTCCTGTGGGTGCTGGCCGCCCTCCTGGCCATGCCGGTCATGGTGTTCCGCTCCACCGCGGACCTGGAGAACACCACCAAGGTGCAGTGCTACATGGACTACTCCATGGTGGCCACCTCCAGCTCGGAGTGGGCCTGGGAGGTGGGCCTGGGGGTCTCGTCCACCGCTGTGGGCTTCGTGGTGCCCTTCACCATCATGCTGACCTGCTACTTCTTCATCGCCCAGACCATCGCCGGCCACTTCCGCAAGGAGCGCATCGAGGGCCTGCGGAAGCGGCGCCGGCTGCTCAGCATCATCGTGGTGCTGGTGGTGACCTTCGCGCTCTGCTGGATGCCCTACCACTTGGTGAAGACGCTCTACATGCTGGGCAGCCTGCTGCACTGGCCCTGCGACTTCGACATCTTCCTCATGAACGTCTTCCCCTACTGCACCTGCATCAGCTACGTCAACAGCTGCCTCAACCCCTTCCTCTACGCCTTCTTCGACCCCCGCTTCCGCCAGGCCTGCACCTCCATGCTCTGCTGCGGCCGGAGCAGGTGCGGGGGCGCCTCCCACAGCAGCAGCGGGGAGAAGTCGGCCAGCTACTCTTCCGGCCACAGCCAGGGGCCCGGCCCCAACTCTGGGAAGGCTGGAGAGCAGATGCACGAGAAGTCCATCCCCTACAGCCAAGAGACCCTAGTGGTTGATTAGGACTGGGGTCAGAGAGGAGTCCAGTGTCCTCTGCCCTGCCCCGGCCTTTGCCCTCGCTCTCTGAAAGTCAGGTAGCATGATAGCACCTTCTCCCTTGCGCTTGACCCTTTTCCCTGCTCCCTGCCTCCCTGCCCCCTCTTGTCCTCCTTCCTCCTTGAGTCTTGTTCAGAGATTTGTGGTTTAGTGGAAGGAGACTGAGGCCTGCAGACTCCTGCTCAGCCACTCGGTATCTGTGAGACGGACCTTGCACGAGTCTCTTAACCTCTCTGAGCCTCAGTTTCCCCATTTGTATAAAACGGAAAGTCAGCCTGGCTCAACTGAAGTGTGTTGCCCTCAAATCCTTTTCTTGGATATCCAGCTTTTTCTTTGCCCTCCTTTCTTCCTAATGTTCTCTCCCTTCTCCCTGCTCCTGCTTTCCCCTCTATCTGCACTTTCCACTCTGAATCCTCACCTGCTGGCTCCAACCCCCCTCTCCTGCAGCACACTCCCTCCCTCAATCCCTCCTTCCTCCCCTTTTCTCCTCCGTGTTCTGCAGGGCTCCTAAGGGTTAAGAATCCTGTGCTTGCACTCAGGGCCCCTGCTCTAGGTCTCTGGGGCTCCCTGACAGCCCGGCAGGGACTGGTGTCAGCCAAGTTAGCTCCAGGCTCTGCAGCTGGGGGCTATGGAACTTTCCTGCAAATTGGATCAGTTCACTGTCCTTTCAGGCACTAAGGATCCCAGAGGGGGCCTCCCCTCCTGCAGCCCCTCCCTGATGCCAACTAGATGTGCTTTTCGCAGATTTCCTCAGACCCTCTCTTCAGCCTCTATTCCCTGTGGCAATTGGAAGGCTACGGGGTTGGTGAAGGGATGGCCGGCTCCTGGGTGTCGTTATAGGAGCAGGGAGTCGGGAAGGGAATGTCGAGGAAGAAGGGAGTCTGTATTTAGTCTACGTGCTGCTTGGCTACCCTCTCCGATTCCTCACCCCTCCAGCCTCCTCCAGAACTGTGAGCTGCAGGTCTCTGCACCACAGCCTGGCGTCCCCAGGCAGGACTCTTTCCTGGAGCACTGGGTGCTGCTGGGTGTCAAGAATTATGTGTGTGTGTGTGTGTTTGTGGGTATGCATGGATGAGTGTCACTCGTCCCTTGGGTGAACTACCCCCTTACTGTCTACCGCTTCTCCACTCTTCACACAATATTCTTGGGGGAAGAGGGACATATTGAGACAAGATAGAATAAAATGAGTCCACCCGCCCCCACTGGATCTGGGGGCTCTGACGGCTGGTCCGTGCTTTAAGAGAGAAGTCTATGCTAATGCTGGGGCCCCTCTGGGGAGAGCTGTCTCCAAGGCCTGGGAAAACCCAATGTGCTGGGTCCCATCCTTCTTAGTTCCATGAGGAAAGCAGGAGGTGGGTAAGAGCTTCCCTTGGCCCCTTCTCCACCTGCCTCCCCACCCTGCTCTGAGTTTATGAGTGTGTTCCTTGCCAGTCTCCCTTTTTCCAGGGTCTGTGGCCCTCTCCCTAAGGAGGCCGCCTTCTTGCCTGGGTGAAAAGTACTGGGTGGGTTATTTCTCACCTCACCATCAGGATGGGACCCCTTGGCCTCTCCTGCTGGGCTGGGGGTGGGGCGGTGCTGGGCACGGTGCAGCAGGGCTGAGGGCCTGACTTCACGCTACCAGCGAGGCCTCAAGGACAAAATTGATGGCGGGCCTTTGTGAGCTGGGGGCAGGGGTGTGTATATTCCAGGTTTTGTTCTTGGAGGACTCCGGACAGGATGTGAAGGACAAGATTTGCGCCACGGAGGCAGGAAGAGCTTAGCTTGGTGTAAATGGAGAGCTTGACCACCCCTGGGATGGCACCAGCTCTGGGAGCAGAGGAAGGAGGAGAGAGGAAAAGGCCCCCCTCAGCTCAGTCTCCTCCTCACAGGCCAGAATCTTCCACAGACTCCCTTTCTCAGCCCAGGGCTCCCCTCAAAGCATGCGCTTAAAGCTGGAGGAAGCTTCAAGAAGGGAAGAGGGCGCCCTTCTGAGGCCCTCCACGGTGACCCCAGAGACCTCTTGCCTGGAACTCATCAGTGGCCCTGGACAGAGGGTGGAGGCTCCCTCATCCCCTACAAGCCCCTTCTTTGGAACGTCTCTGCTACTTTTTTTCTGACCCTGTTAGTCACTGTGGTTCATTCAATAAATCTGTTTTGTGTAACTATCGTGTCCAAAGCCTCTTCCCACACAAGTGTCTAGGGACAAGGAAAGGCCCCCCAGTTTGCAAATGTCTCAGTGGGAGGTGGTGTGGGCTGAGGGAGACAGGAGGAAAGTAGGAGCTAACGGAAGTCAGGTGGGAAACTGGAAAGGGAGTGGGGGAGGCGAGCAGAACAGGGAGCAATAGACACAGGGCAGGGCACAGGTGGGGAGTGAGACCAGGGGAAGCACAGGAAATAAGGGCGGGGCACGGGGAGCAGCTCAGGTTTCGTGCTCTGAAAACCTGTGGGACAAATGGGCACACATCTTAGAGTCCAGAGTACAGGCCTATAGGAAAATGCTGGCATTCATTCATTCACTCATTCACTCATTCATTGTCCCGTGAGCATCCACTCAGATTAGAAGTTTGGGTGCCTGGCCTCCAATCAGTCACTCCGGTTGTCTGCAAATACCCATTCCCAAGCAGCACCCCAGACCTAAGGAATGTGAATCTCCTGGACTCACCCTGGGTGTTCACAACTGCTAAAAGCTCCTCAGATGATTTTTGGGGGAGGCCAGGTTTGGGGATGTCCCCATCCACACCATTATCTCATTCAATCCTCGCAATGCTCTGAATGGGGTCTCTTCAGCTCAGTTTGCTGATAAGGAAGCCAAGGCTCGGAGAGGTTAGTCATGTACCTCGAGCAGGGTTATACAACCAGTATGCGGAAGAATGAGGCCTGGGACAACTGAGTCTGTCCACTTGCAAAGCCCACGCTCTCGGCCACTGTCTGTCCCAAAGCACAAGTGTGGGAGAGCCAGGTAGTCGGGAGGAGAGTGAGGCCTCGTCTGTAAGGCGCTGGCACACGGTGGGGGGGGGGGGCGGGGGGGCGGGGTGGTGTGCTCAGTGCACAAGGACCTGGTCAGGATGAGGATGAGGAGGGGAGGGGAATGGTGGGGAATGCATGAGAGAGACAGACAGAGAGAGACAGAGATCGAGACGGAGAAAGAGAGAGACAAAGAGACAGAGACAGAGACAGAGAGACAGAGAGATAGATCGAGAAAGAGACAGAGAGACAGAGAGAGATAGGGACAAAGAGAGAGATAGAGATGGAAAAAGAGACAGAGAGA
>NW_027690751.1:0-359 GCF_054177405.1 Leptonychotes weddellii | reverse complement strand
TAGTTATGTATAGGCTCTTTTTAAAAAAATTTTAGAAGATTTTTATTTATTTATTTGAGAGATAGAGAGAGCACAGAGGGAGAGGGAGAGGGACAAGCAGAGTTCCCACTGAGCAGAGAGCCTGACATAGGGCTCGACCCCAGGACCCCGAGGTCATGACCTGAGCCAAAGGCAGCTGCTTAACCAACTGAACCACCCAGATGCCCCAGTATGTATAGACTCTTTAAACAAAGGATCTAAAGTGATCATGGTGTACCACCCCCTTAAGTTCAAATGCTATAGTCTACCTGCTTGAACAGTCAACATTTGAGAAATATATAAGGAGATGCTAAAATAATGCTGTCTCAGCTGGTTCAGAC
>NW_027690750.1:0-359 GCF_054177405.1 Leptonychotes weddellii | reverse complement strand
GGACTCGATCCTGGGACCCTGGGATCGTGACCCGAGTGGAGGCAGACGCTTAACCTACTGAGCCACCCAGGTGCCCCTATGCGGTTTCTTTGCATAAATATGCCATAGTCTTTATTCACACAGACAATGGATATTTACATTGTTTTCAGTATTTTTTTTAAAAGATTTATTTATTTATTTTAGAGACAGAGAGAGCAGGGGGAGGAGCAGAGAGAAAGGGAGAGAGAATCCCAAGCCAACTCCCCACTGATCCCGCGACCCCGAGATCACGACCTGAGCTGAAACCAAGAGTTGGACACTTAACCGACTGCGCCCCCCAGACACCCCTGTTTCCAGTATTTTTCTATGACAAACAGCAA
>NW_027690749.1:0-359 GCF_054177405.1 Leptonychotes weddellii | reverse complement strand
GGGAGCGGAGGCAGGAGCCTGCGAGCCGGAGGCCGGCGTCTGGAGACAGCAGTCCAGCAGCCACCAGCCTTCCTGCACCGCGGGGCCGGGGCCGCTATCGGCCTCGCTTCACGCCCCAAAGGGAACACTAGGCCAGTTTTACTCTTTTATCGGCTCTTGCTTGTGATGAAAGGGGGAGTGTCCTCTCCATTTGGTTTTCTTTGAACTCCGACCCCTGTTACGTCGCCTTGTTCCTTCTTTAGATCGTGTTTACGGAGCACCTACTAGGCCCTGGGGTCACCTGGGCCGTGGACGATGATGTTGGGAAAAAAGGCCAAAAGTAAGAACAAGGTTTCAATTCACGGCCCCGGGGGGAGGTA
>NW_027690748.1:0-359 GCF_054177405.1 Leptonychotes weddellii | reverse complement strand
TATATATATATAAAGAAATATATATGTTTCTTTTAATGTTATGGCTATCATACTTTTAATGTTGTGGCTATCCGTGAATGCCCTCTGAGGTATGTGGTGGTAGATTTTGAGCTAAAATGTGATATAGCAAGTTGACTATAAGATCATCTCTCACTTACTTGCTTGCAATACAAGATTTTGCTTTCTTGATATCACAAAGAAATTTCTTCTTCTTTAACTATGCCTGTCCTGGTATTGTCTGCATGAAGCAAGAAGTGTGTGCTGCCCTGGGCCCCGCTGGGAATCCAATCTGTGTTTGAAATGTGTTATAGGCCTGTCACCCCAAATCGTTTATGGCAAGACATTCTTTGACTTATAGA
>NW_027690747.1:0-359 GCF_054177405.1 Leptonychotes weddellii | reverse complement strand
ACGGCGCTGGGACACGGACGGACAGAGACTCCGCTGCGGAGGCTTGTTCCTGTCCAAGCCCGGTTGTGTAGGCCCTGGTCGCCGGGCATGCTGGGGCAGTGTCCTTGCCCTGCGCGTCCCCTGCGCCCCTGCCGCCTGCCCCGCGGCTGGAGCAGGTCTGCGGAGGGGGCCCTCCCTGAGCCGTGGGTGTCGTTCACATTCCAACGACCTCCTGCCGCCACGGGAGCGTGAGGAGCATGATGGAAACGCGGGCCGACGTGAGTGATGTGCATCTCCAACTCTGTTTTCCTTTTCTTAAGCAAGTGGCCTGATTTCTGTGCAATGTGGCTTTTCCCCGAGGGTCAGGGAGCAGCTTTCTG
>NW_027690746.1:0-359 GCF_054177405.1 Leptonychotes weddellii | reverse complement strand
AAAAAAAAAAAAATTAAGAAAGGTGTGTATTTTTTTTTTTTATCTTAGTTTTCGGTTGGTGAAACACTGTATTGGCAGTTGGATTTGAAGGCACCCACAGCTGGGCCAGGTATTTTGTAGCAGGTTGGATTCCCTGAAGAGCAGACTTTGAGATAGATACGTGTGCAGGGATTTTATTAGGGATTTCTCTTGGGATCAACATTTGTGGAAAGAAAGAAAAGGAAGTAAGATCGGCAGAGGAAGAAGTCAGGCTCTCTCCTTCCTGGCCCCTGACCAACCAAGGAGACATTCATCACTGTCTATGAATCCATAACCTTGGGGAACTCCTCTTTCTACAGAATGTGGATGATGACTTGTAT
>NW_027690745.1:0-359 GCF_054177405.1 Leptonychotes weddellii | reverse complement strand
CCCACCTTTAGAATAACTTTGCTACCTGTTGCTCCCCATTTCTCTCTTCGCCCTTAATTCCCAAGAGGGAATTTTCCTCTCCTTAACCGAATCCTCTATTTTATAGCCTTTTTTTGTGCTAAGGGAGTGTCTGTGGTGGTTGCTCCACCATTTTGGACCTTCTCCCATGTCTCTGCCTGGCAGATCCTACCAAGCCCTCAATGCCTACCAGTGCCCCCCCTCAGGAACCCTTTCTCAACGACTGTGGCCCCCTTTCCTCTGATGTACATCCTGGTACAGCTTGGTGTTCCATGAGGGCCTTTAGGGAAAAGTTAATAATTGCTCTGATGATTTTAAGACTGGAGAACCATGGGCAATTT
>NW_027690744.1:0-359 GCF_054177405.1 Leptonychotes weddellii | reverse complement strand
TTATGTTTACAAATAAGAATTAAATTTGTACAATAGATTATAATCTTTCCCCTGAAATAGAAACAGTTTTCACATAACCTTGGAGTGTTGTTATCAAGTTCTTTTTAAACTCTTACCAAATATATTCAGAGTTAATCTTTACTATCAATTGAATTCTTTGTTGAGGAGTGTGGGATCGCTGCTTTGTAGAAAAAGAAAACAAAACTTTCAGAGACATTATCCTTGTGTAATATCTATCTTGTATGTTACACACACACACACACACACACAATGGTTTTCAACAACATAAGCACCATAAATATGGCTGCACTATTCAGTTTATATATGTTACTTATATATTTATTTATTTATTTATTATT
>NW_027690743.1:0-359 GCF_054177405.1 Leptonychotes weddellii | reverse complement strand
AAAAAAAAAAAACAAAACTCAAACATGACTATCTTAGAAATTTGAGAGATTCTCATAATCCAAACCCCTGTTGATAGGCACTAACAGCCACTTGGTATTTATTTTTCATCTTTACTAGCCTGAAAGAGCTAAACAGTATTTCCAGATTTCTTTCATTATTCATGAGATTGACCATCTTTTCACGTGTTCATTGGCCATTTGTATTTTTTCCTCTGTTAAAGCATATGTTCCTATTTTAGGACATTTTTCTCTTGGGTTGTTCCTGATATTGACTTATAAGAACTCCTTGCATAAAAAGGAAATATACTCTTGCATGTATTGGAGATATTTTTCCTGCTTTTCTCTCTCTTTTTTTTTTT
>NW_027690742.1:0-359 GCF_054177405.1 Leptonychotes weddellii | reverse complement strand
CTGGGTGGCTCAGTTGGTTAAGCGACTGCCTTCGGCTCAGGTCATGATCCTGGAGTCCCGGGATCGAGTCCCGCATCGGGCTCCCTGCTCGGCGGGGAGTCTGCTTCTCCCTCTCCCACTCCCCGTTTGTGTTCCCTCTCTCGCTGTGTCTTTCTCTGTCAAATAAATAAATAAAATCTTTAAAAAAAAAAAAAAAAGAAAATACTGTCCACAGCAGTGGACGGTGAAATCAGAGGTGGGACAGAAGGCCCTAGAGGCTCTACCATGATGAACTCTTTTGAATAAAACTGTACCTTCCTTTATCAGATCTTCTGTGTGATCAGCTGCAATGTTCTGGAAGCCCAGCACCTTCTTGCATA
>NW_027690741.1:0-6897 GCF_054177405.1 Leptonychotes weddellii | reverse complement strand
TTTTTTTCAAATATTCCCTTTAATGTATAGCCTCTCCTTTACACTAAACACAATCTACCAGCTTACCTCCCACTGAAGCTAAAGACTCACTACTCTTTCACTATATATCTATTGATTTTCCATCACTAGATCAGAGATTTTATTTTTCTGTTTTCCACTATTCTTTTTTTTTTCAATATTTTATTTATTTGAGAGAGAGAGAGCACGAGCAGGCGGAGGGGCACAAGGGAGAGGGACAAGCAGACTTGGCCAGCAGGCCAATCCCAGGACCCCAAGATCACGACCTGAGCTGAAGTCAGATGCTCAACCAATCGAGCCAGCCAGGTGCCCCTGTTTTCTACTACCCTTATAAAATTTAATAAAATTGCAAAATACAATGAAACTATGGTTTTCCATTTTTTAAGTGGGCAGAATCTTTTCTTCGAGTGAACGTCTCTCAGAAGCTTAATATTGTAACTGGTTAAAGTTTGCTTTTGCTGAAGCAATATGTATATGTTTCTATGAGGTGCTCACACCCTTCTCCACTTCTCTTCCTACCCTTCAAAAACCCTGAAACACGGGGCGCCTGGGTGGCTCAGTGGTTAAGCATCTGCCTTCCGCTCAGGTCATGATCCCAGGGTCCTGGGATCGAGCCCCGCATCGGGCTCCCTGCTCAGCGGGAAGCCTGCTTCTCCCTCTCCCACTCCCCCTGCTTGTGTTCCCTCTGTTGCTGTGTCTCTCTCTGCCAAATAAATAAATAAAATCTTTAAAAAAACAAAACCCTGAGGGGCGCCTGGGTGGCTCAGTTGGTTGGGCGACTGCCTTCGGCTCAGGTCATGATCCTGGAGTCCCGGGATCGAGTCCCGCATCGGGCTCCCTGCTTGGCAGGGAGTCTGCTTCTCCCTCTGACCCTCCTCCCTCTCATGCTCTCTGTCTCTCATTCTCTCTCTCTCTCAAATAAATAAAATCTTTAAAAAAAAAAAAACACCCTGAAACACCTCCAGGGTTTCAGGAGCACAGTTAGAAAAATACTGGGGAAAAAAAATGAAGAGGAAAGGAAGGAAGGAAGCAAGGAAGGAAGGAAGGAAGAACGAAAAACACTTAAATGCTATAATTGCATAACAGCTCCAAATGCAAAAAACAAAACAAAACAAAACAAAAAAAACCAAACAGCTCCAAAAGCAAAGAAGGTAACACTGCAGAAAGCAAACTGTTGGCTGTTTTAGGAAGCATCTTCATATAACTATGTGATGGTAATAATTCCTCTGCTGATGTTAGAAAGGAGGTTGAGGTGCAAATATATAATGTGCAAAAGCACTGATGTGAAGAGCTGAGCATAGAAAAGCTGAGGACCCCTATGTTATCCATCAGAAAGCCCCTGGGGTCAGAGGCTTAGAATTCTGCTGCCCAGGTCCTCTGAGGACTTTCCTTCCTGGCCCCTCTGTTCCATTGGCACGCCACGCTCAGTACCTTTATGTTCCAACTCTTGCCTAGTCCAAATGTACCCCGCCTTCTGTATGAAGGTCATGGTTTTCTGGTCACTCATGCTCCCCCATTTCTATATCTTTAAACACAACTAAGTTGCAAAGCACAGATTTGGAGCTAATTCCAAATTTTGTCTTCCTTTTTTTTTTTTTAAATATTTTATTTATTTATTTGACAGAGAGAGACATAGCGAGAGAGGGAACACAAGCAGGGGGAGTGGGAGAGGGAGAAGCAGGCCTCCCGCGGAGCAGGGAGCCCAATGTGGGGCTCGATCCCAGGACCCTGAGATCATGACCTGAGCCGAAGGCAGACGCTTAACGGCTGAGCCACCCAGGCGCCCCCCAAATTTTGTCTTCTTTATTCTTTGCCTAGTTGCCTTCTAAAGGCAAGATGCCAATCTCTGTATTTCCTTCTTTTTTTTTTTTTAAGATTTATTTATTTATTATTTGAGAGAGAAAGAGAACAAAAGAGCGTGAGCACAGAATGAGGGGGGGACAGGGCAGAGGGGCAGAGGGAGAGGGAAAGAGAGAATCTCAAGCAGACTCCCTGCTGAGTAAGCACAGAATCTGATGTGGGGCTCCATCTCCCAACCCTGAGATCATGACCTGAGCTGAAACCAAGAGTTCCACACTCAACCGACTGAGCCACCCATGCATCCCTAATCTGTGTATTTCTAATGGCACCTATCTCTAGCTAAACAATTAATACCAGTCACTTCCTTGGGACAGTTCTCCCTGCCAGGTAAGTTAACTCAGGAGACCAAACTATAAAACTAAGGATTGTTTTCAGCACAGGATTAGGACTGAAGTAGTAAATTGCCCATTTCTACTCTAGGGACAATTTTGTCTAGGAAAGATCATTTCTGTATAAATACCACATACCCTCTTATGACTCTGTAAGTAGGCTACATTCCTACCAACCCTTCTCAAACCTCATTAAAATTTTTTAAAAATGCATTTACTGTGTTTGTACATGGAACATTTCTAGAAGGATCTCCAAGATTACAGTGGTTAAGGAGATAACAATGGTCGCCTTCAAGGGGGAGAACTGGGTGACTGGAGGACGGGGAGGAAGATTGCTTTTTCAGTGCTGTTGCACTAGTTCAAGCCACTGTTTCCTCTCACTTAGATTACAGCAGTGACCTCATAACTGGTCTTCTTGCCCCTACTATTACCCATCACTGTTCATTCACGGCATAGCAACATTTATTTCATTAAAAAAATAAATCCAATCTGTCACTTCCCCACTTAAATCCTTCTGCAATTAAAATAAAATCCCGGGCGGGGCGCCTGGGTGGCTCAGTTGGTTGGGCGACTGCCTTCGGCTCGGGTCATGATCCTGGAGTCCCGGGATCGAGTCCCGCATCGGGCTCCCTGCTCGGCGGGGAGCCTGCTTCTCCCTCTGACCCTCCCCCCTCTCATGTGCTCTCTCATTCTCTCAAATAAATAAATAAAATCTTTAAAAAAAAATAAAAAATAAAATCCCGGGTGCCTGGGTGGCTCAGATGGTTAGGCGTCTGCCTTCGGCTCAGGTCATGATCCCAGCGTCCTGGGATCGAGTCCCGCATCGGGCTCCCTGCTCCTTGGGAGCCTGCTTCTCCCTCTGCCTCTCTCTCTGTCTCTCATGAATAAATAAATAAAATCTTTAATAAAAATAAATAAATAAATAAATAAATAAATAAATAAATAAAATCCCAACTCCTTACTGTGGATACAAGCCTCTGCCTGATCTGGCTCTTGCCTTCTTCTCTGACCTCCTCCCCATTATTCTTTCTGCTCCAGCCACATGGGTCTCCTTTCTGTTCCTTAGGCACTCCAAGCTCATTCCTTTCTCAAGGCCTCAGATCAACACACAACTGGCTCCTTCTCATTCAAGACTTGGTGCAAACATCACCTCAGAGAATCTTCCTCTGACCATTCTGCCTAAAGGAGCCCCTCCCCACACACACCAATGATCTCTTCCCAATACCTTGTTTTGTTTTCATCATGCCGTTTACTACTGAAGTTATTTCTTGAATTATCTGTTGAATGTCTACTCTTCCTAGAATGTAGGCTCCTTGAGGGTGAAGGCCTTGTCTCTCATTTTACCGCTGTTTTCTCAGCATTTAGAACAGTGCATGGTACTGAATGAATGAATGTGTGTGTGAGGTCACATAGGAAGGTCTCAGTTGGTGGGACGGGTTCTATGACTGACTCTGGTTGCTGTAACAAACTACCACAGACTCAGTGGCTTAACACAACACAGGTTTATTATCTTATAGTTCTAGACATCAGAAGTCTGAAATGGATCCTACAGGGCCAAAATCAAGATACCAGCAGAGGTGAGTTCTTTCTGGAGGTTCTAGGAGAGAATGCATTTCCTTCTCTTTTCCAGTTTCTAGAGGCTATCTGCATTCCTTGGCCTGGGGACTCTTCCTTCATCTTCAAAGTCAGCAGCATAACATCAAATTTCCCTGACACTCATGCCTCCATTTTATAAGGACCCTTGTCATTTCATTGGGCCAACCCAGATAATGCAGGAAAATTCCCCCATCTCAAGATTCTTAACTTAATTGCATCTACAAAGTTCCTTTTGCCATTTAACATAGCCACACGTTCATGGATTAGGATTCGGACATCTTTAGGGGCCATTAATCTACCTACAACAGCCATAAACCTCTGCCCTGGAATCTATCCTGGTTATCTGAACTCAAGCACTACATCCACCCTGAAATCTTGGCAGACTCTGTCCCCTGCAGAAGTTGATAGCCAGTCCTCTGTGCCTGCATGGTACTATCTGAAACAGCACTTACCGTACTTCAGAGAGGTTAATGAATCTACTTACCCGCCGGCCCCTCCATTAGGGCTGTGAGCTTTTAGAGCAGAATCTACTGTTATTCACCTTTGCGTCTTCAACACCTAAAGTGCTGATGGATTCATTCAAAAAATATTTACTGAAGGCCCAGTATGCTCAAGGTACTGAGACTATAGTGCTAAACAAACATAGACGTGGTTTCTGCCCTCAAAGAGCTTGCAGTCTATCTGGAAGGAAAGATAATTAAACTATCAATAACCATAAAAGGAGACCAGTGATAGGGTAGGTGCAGTGGGAGAGCACAGAAGGAGCATCTACTCTTATTTGGAGGTGCCAGAGAAGGCTTCTAAGTAATATCCTGGTTGATGCCCCAGATGAGAAGGAATTAGCCACAAGTGAGATGTGAGGGAGGAGGTGGCAGCCCCCATGACCACGACTAAGGCAGTGCCATTATCAGCACCAGGCCCCCACACCATATGGTCACCCCAGTGCGCAGGTGCCCGCAGAGCAGCCATACTCAAGTGATGCATTAGAAATGAGTGTTACGGGCGCCTGGGTGGCTCAGTCGGTTAAGCGTCTGCCTTCGGCTCGGGTCGTGATCCCAGGGTCCTGGGATCGAGCCCCGCATCGGGCTCCCTGCTTGGCGGGGGGGCCTGTTTCTCCCTCTGCCTGCCTCTCTACTTATGCTCTCTCTCTGACGAACAAATAAATAAAATCTTTAAAAAAAATTAAAATAAATCATTATTAATGATAAATAAATAAGGACGCCTGGGTGGCTCAGTCAGTTAAGCATCTGCCTTCAGGTCAGGTCATGATCCTACAATCCTGGGATCAAGCCCCACATCGGGCTCCTTGCTCAGCCAGAAGCATGCTCTCCCTCTCCCTCTGCCCTCCGCCTGCTTGTGCTCTCTCTCTCTCTCAAATAAATAAATAAAATCTTAAAAAATAAATAAATAAAAGTTAAAAAAAATCATTATCAAGTAGAGTTTATCCCAGAAATGCAAGAATGATTCAGTAACAGAAAATCTAAAAATGTAATTTATCACATTAATAGATTCAATGAGAAAATCATAGGATTATCAAGGAGAGACCCCTCCACCCCCCAAAAAAAGCTTTTGGTAAAGTTCAATGTTATTTATAATAATTCTGTATTTTTTTCTTTTTTTAGAGAGGGAGAAAGAAAGAGAGAGTGTGTGCGCACCCACACACAAGCCGAGAAGTGTGGTGGCGGAGGGGGTAGGGACAGAGGAAGAGAGAATCTGAAGCAGGCTCCACGCCCATTGCCAAGCCCAATGCCAGGCATGATCTCAAGACACTGAGATCATGAACTGAGCCGAAATCAAGAGTCGAATGCTTAACCATCTGAACCACCCAGGTGCTCCTGACCTTTCAATTTCTTAACCACCTTGGCCTCCATGATCTTTCCTCACTCCACCAATTGTAACTTAAATCTTGACATCACCAAAAAACTTTTGATGGTTAAGCGTCTGCCTTCAGCTCAGGTCATGACCCCAGAGTCCTGGGATCGAGTCCGGCATTGGGCTCCCTGCTAGGCGTGGAGCCTGCTTCTCTCTCTGCCTCTGCCTCTCTCTCTCTCTCTCTGACTCTCATGAATAAATAAATAAAACATTAAAAAAAAAAACAACTTTCATCTTAGAAATCTCAAACCCTGGGGCACCTGGGTGGCTCAGTCTGTTAAGTGTTTGCTTTCAGCTCAGGTCATGATCCCAGGGTCCTGGGATAGAGCCCCAGGTGGGGCTCCCTGCTCAGCTAGGAGCCTGTTTCTCCCTATCCCTCTGTCCTTACCCCCTGCTCGTGCTGTCTCTCTCTCTCTCTCTCAAATGAATAAATAAAATCTTAAAAAAAAAAAAAGCGGACGTCTGGGTGGCTCAGTCAGTAAGCGTCTGCCTTCAGCTCAGGTCATGATCCCAGGTCCTGAGATCGAGCCCCACATCGGGCTCCCTGCTCGGCAGGAAGCCTGCTTCTCCCTCACCCATTCCCCCTACTTGTGTTCACTCTCTCACTGTGTCTCTCTCTGTCAAATAAATAAATAAAATCTTTAAAAAAAAAAAAAGAAATCTCAAACCCAGTTCTCCAATGAACATCTTACCTTCCAGTTTACTTGCTCAGTCAGGCCCACCTCAATAGTTTGTCTCTCTTACAGTCATCTCCAATCCGTGGGGTCCTACAATTTCCCCAACATCCAACAGTCTCCACCACTTCTCCAAGAATTGCAGTTGTTTTAATGAGAAACAGTAATTAAAGAGTGCCTTGCCCTAGGAACATTTATTACTGTTGTGTTGGTCCCTGTTCCTAGGTCTTTCCAGTGGACAAAACTATGTATATATAGTGTTCATACTGATACTTCTTTTTTTTTTTTTTTAAGATTTTATTTATTTAGGGGCACCTGGGTGGCTCAGTCGTTAAGCGTCTGCCTTCGGCTCAGGTCCTGATCCCAGGGTCCTGGGATCGAGCCCCGCATCGGGCTCCCTGCTGGGCGGGAAGCCTGCTTCTCCCTCTCCCACTCCCCCTGCTTGTGTTCCCTTTCTCGCTGTGTTTCTCTCTGTCAAATAAATAAATAAAATCTTAAAAAAAAAAAAAGATTTTATTTATTTATTTGACAGAGACATAGCGAGAGAG
>NW_027690740.1:0-14605 GCF_054177405.1 Leptonychotes weddellii | reverse complement strand
AGCAGTGGGTGCCAGACGGGCACCCCACCCCACCCCTTCCGTCCGAAGCCACTCCTTCCACAGCCACGAAGCGCTGGGCCTGGCGCCCTGGCTCTCTGTGTGCTCAGACTGGGCCCCCAGAATCCTAGAGATGGTCTAATCCTACCTGCTCATCACCATACAGGTGGGAGAAACTGAGTCCAGAGAGAAGTGAAAGCCTAGCCCGGGCTCTGCGTCTGGGTCCCTGTCCTTTGATGGAGGCCTCGTGCACCATCTTGGATACTCCCTCCCACCCTTTCTGCTTTCCCATCTGTAAAATAGGTCTGTTAGGCCTGCCCTGAAGAGCTGCTGGGAGCCCTGCATGCGTTGTGCATGCTCAGTGTGTGGGACGGTGCTGGCCGTGTGTGGGCCATCAGGGAACAAGGTCCCACCTCCCTCCACGCCAGCCCCACGGCTCTGCGTCTGAAGCCAGCAAAGGAAGGGGGGGGGCATGCGGGAGAAAAGCCCCACCACCAAGGGCTTTGCCAGCCTGCAAGGCTGCGTATTCTTCTGCAAAGACAAGTTCTGCTGGGTTATTAAGAACACACAGACGCACAGACTGCGGCCAGGAGATAAGAAATCTTCCATCAGGATGGCTGTCCCTCTCCCTCTCTCTGTCTCTCTGTCTTTGTTTTTTTTCTTCTTCCCTCAACTTGGGTTTTTCAAGCTTAGAAGTGACTGCTCTAATCGAGCCGAGACCGGCAGTAGGAGGCGGATGTACTCACAGAAGATGGAAAGGTTAAAAAACAGGAGGCAGTGGGGGTGGGGGGCTTATTCTAGAAACAGCATCTCATCTCTGGGTTGGACAGAGACAGGAGGGCCCCAGCCCCCACATGGCCGAAAAATTGGAGTAGAGCCTTGGCCTTTCCCTCGGACACCCCTGCTGTGAGGGGCAGACAGGGAGCCACCCTCAGGAGGAAGCCAGTCGGATGGCAGAGACACACCCCTGGGGAGAGTCCAGTCTGGGGCACGGACCCGCCCTGCCCGGGTGACAGGTGCACAGGAGGCTCCGACAGGCCGGATGACCTCGGGCAGTGCTGGAGGCGCGGCCCGCACATCAGGGAAGCCAGGTCTTGCTGAGTGTGCACCCTGGCCCAGGCACGTTGCTGCCCGGCCAGCCGTCCTCACGGGCCCTCCCTGCCCGCGGCCCTCCGAGCAGCCCACAGCCGGAGTCACCGCCCTGGGGGACGTGTGCTGGCCGCCGGAGCCCAGGCAGGGTATGGGGACACAGCCCCGCTCACCGGGCTCCACCCCCGCAGTCGTCCTGGCCGCAGCCAGGGAACCCTGACCCTGAGCCCTGATGGAGCATCCCTACCATCTCCCGCGGTTGCGACTGTCCCCTCTGCAGGGCAGTGGGCAAGCTCTGCCCACCTCAGGTACAGACCAGACAAGGCCCTGTCCCCAGAGAAACAAGCCACTTGTTTGGACTCAGTTCCATGGAAACAACTCCAATGCACACAAACTCACTTCTGGAAACATTTTCAGACGTGACCAGTGACCTTGATGACCTTTGAGCAGCACCAGCTCCCCACTCTCACCACCCCCAGCAAATTCACCCGCGCATGACACCTCAAAGCCTTCCCACATGCTATTCCCCTGCCCAGAATGCCTTTCCCTGCACTCTTCATAGGGCGCTGGCCCTGTTCCCTCTTTTAAGTCTCTGCTTCCTTGTCTCCTCCTCCAGGCAGCCCTCCCAGACCACCCCTTCTGGTGCTCCTGTCTGAGACCCTGATGCCTCCTCGAACACTCAGGATTACATACCTGGGTCTGTCTGACTCTTCCCGTCAACCAGAACCCTGGCTATACAAAGGCGGGGTTTGACCCCCAGTGGGCACCTCAAGAATACATACTGAATGAGTGAGTGAGGATGTGTGTGAGGTCCCTCTGCCACCGTCCCCTCCCCTGATCACACACCCACCGGCCGTGTGCGCATCACAGACAGCTCCCCGTGTCGAAGCTGCCCCGGGCTGGCAGGTGGCAGAAGTGCCCACCCAGGGGCTGTGGGGCCTCCTCCCCCTGGTCACCGTGCCAGGTTTCACCTCTCCGACCCCACGGGAGGCTGGGGAACCATGACCACAGTATGTTGCAGTCACTCCCATTAGGAGGAGGGGTCTGCTTCCCACCCCTCGAATCTGGGCTGGCCGAGACCTACTTTGACCCACAGAACGTGGCAGGGGTGAGGCCATGTGAGCTCCGAGCCCAGGCTTCAAGGGGACAGCAACACCCCCGTCACCCTCCTGGCAGCCAGCACCATGCAGGGAATCTTCGCTGAGCACTGCCCAGTGAGAGCCCGGTGGAGAGAGGTCAGTCAGGTGACAGGGACCCCCCCCGAGCTGCCCGCCTGATTGTCACCAGCCCCACCCTCGAGTGGATGAGGCCATTTGGGGCATTCCAGCCCGAGCCAAGCTCCCCGCCGACTGAAACCCCGGCAGTGACCCCGGGTGATCCCACGGGGAGCAGAAGAAAACCCAGCTGACCCAAGAAGGCTGAGAAATGACAAGCCCCTGCCACTTGGACCACCCGGTTTCAGGGTGGTTTTCCCGTGGCAGGAAATAGATAGGAAGACACTTCCCATCGCTCCCACGGCTCGTTTCTGAATCCCCAGGTGAGACCTGTCACCCTCCTTCATCAGGCTGCCCGCCCCACCTGATGGAGCCACAGGAGCCACGGTGGGCCGCAGCGGAGGCAGGAGGCCAGTGGGAAGGTGGGGTCTACAGAGAACTTAAAGGCACATCTAGGGACAAACGTGGAACCGGCCACGCACAACAGCTAAGTGGCAGCCTCGGCGCCTCCCCAGATGGCAGGGGCTGGGCGGGAGTTTCCGACGACCGTGCACCTGGGCCAGGCTGCACCCCGACTGAGCCCATGTGCTGGGGGGCCTCTGCCGGGCCCTGAGTCTTACGATTCTGTGATGAACCCTGGGAGCCACCTGAATGCAGGAAGGGCCTTTTCTCCTGGTATCCTAACCACGTTGCCTTCTTTGGACAAGAGCGTTTCCCCCACAACTCCTCCCTGCCAGACAGGGTCCACTCAGGACACAGGAAACATGCCAGGCTTTCCAACAGAAGGGCCTTAATGCCAAGAAGTGTTCACACGGGACTGGAAGAGCCGAGAGGCCGACCACCAAGTGGGGACATGGCGACCGCCCAGGGACCAGCAGCAGCTGGACAGGGTGCCCTCGATAAGCAGGAGCGGGCAGGTGGAGTTCTCACACCATGCGGTGGGGCTGCCCACAGGAACTGGGCCTTGGTGGGGGCATCCGGCGGGCCCAGTGCCAGCAAACCTACAGTGAGAAGTCCCAGGCATTTGCCTCCCTCTACCGGCCAGCCTTCCCGAAGCTCTCCAGTGGTCAAACCCTCGACACTGTCAAAGGCTGGAAACCTCCAACAGAACCACAGTCCGGGGGCGGGGGGGGCAGATCCCCAAGAGAAAAGGGGACTCTGGGTGGCCCCAACAGAGCCAGACTGCCACAGTGGCTTCCCGTGCACTCGGGACGAAGCCCGAACTCCTCAATGTGCCGTCAGGACCCACGCTCTTAGCTCACAGGCTCAGCGTCTCAGCCATAAGGGAAAACTTCCAGTTCTAAAGTCTCTTATTTCCTTCCTGCCCCAGGGCCTTTGCCCATACTGTTCCAGGCTCCTGTGACATTCTCCCCTCGTGTCACCCGAGGACCCCTCCCCGTAACGGTCACTTTCCACGAGGTCTTCCCTGACCTCCAGATGGGAAGGCCGCCCCTCCTACCCCCAAACCCTATGCTCCTCAGTGGGGCCCACTTGACGGCTGCAGTCTTTCTGCATTGCCCCCGGGAGCAGGGGTCTCCCTTTGCCAGTCTGTAAGCCCTGCAGGCCAGGGCAGGTCACTGTCCACAAAGGGCACGGCCTGTTGGGGAGATTTTGGTTTGGTCTTAGGGGGAATTCTCACGATGGGAAACAACAAGAAAGGGAAAGAGTGTGTGTCCTCGCCCTTCACAGGCTGCCTATCCAATCCTCCGGGGAGGGGGCCGGCATGATACTCTGTAGCCACTTTGTTCAGTAAACAGAGTAAGACCGTCCCCATATGGAGTGAGCTACATGGAGTGAAAAGTAGTGAGCCCCTCATCATGGTAGGCATTCAAGCCAAGGCTGCAGGCATAGGTGGCATGGATGTCAAGGAATATTCTCCAAGATTCTCTGGTTCTTGGGGCATGGCAGTGGAGATGCTCGGTGCCAGAGACTGGAGGAAGCACGTGAGCACAAGGGTGTGGGCACCCCACAAGCTCGGTCGGCGGCGGAGGGCCAAGTGCTGAGTCACCGTGGACAGAGCAGCTCACGGCACAGGGCGTGTGGATCCTCTGGTGCGAAGCGCTCCGGCCGACCGAGAGGTGTGTGGCGGCTACGCCCTCCAGAAACGGCCCCCACCGCGGCAGGGGGGGCCTGAAGAGCAGAAGCCTGAGGCAGAGCCGCCACAGGGAGGTGGCCAGGCCACCACTGCCACCCAGAGGCTGTCCAGGGGCCAGGCTGCCCAGCGCGGGCTCAACCCTACAACAAGGCCAGCCAGGCCCTCACCTGGGAGAGGGGTGCGTGGCGAGCCCGGCAATTCCCTTCACAGGCCCAGGGCTTCAGGTCAGGCCCAAGGCCCAGAGAGGGTGTGGAGTCCCCCTGGGGCCCCAAGAGCCAGCTAACGGTGGCCACAGCCTCAGGACCATCTGCCCACTCACCACATGGGGTACGGGGTCTCTAGGGGCAAGGCCTACTCCTCCCTGGGCCTCAGCAGCCTCGCCTGCAAAGGGACCCTGAACCTGAAATGCTCTGTGGGCTGTGCCATTCTGGTTCCTGTCCTTCCCTCCTCCATGCAGCCCACCTGGGCTGCATGCTGACATGTGCAGACCCACCACTGGGCAACACCAGTTCCCTCCTTGGACTGTGCCAAGGCTGGCCTGGCCTGTTTGTCATGTTTCCCCAGGGGAAAAAAAAGCCATAAAAGAAAGGTGTGGGGGCGCCTGGGTGGCTCAGTTGGTTAAGCGACTGCCTTCGGCTCAGGTCATGATCCTGGAGTCCCTGGATCGAGTCCCTCATCGGGCTCCCTGCTCCACGGGGAGCCTGCTTCTCCCTCTGCCTCTGTCTGTCTCTCTCTCTCTGTCTCTCATGAATAAATAAATAAAATCTTTAAAAAAAAAAAAAAAAGAAAGAAAGAAAGGTGTGAACCCATCCCCAACGCACAGGCTGGTGGGGCTGGTTTTCTAAGGACAGGTGCGCAAGGAGTAGACAGGTCTTCCACAGCAGTCGGGCCCCTGGGTGGCTCTCAGCTCTCCCCCAAGTACCCCACCCAGCCTCACTGGCTCTCTGCTCCCCATAAACCTCTAAACCTGCACATCACGGCCATGTCCACTTCTTAGGAACCAGACTCATCCCGGCACCCAGCCACTGCCCTTCAGAGAAGACACGTGTCCAGCCAAGGCATCCCCCAGGAGGAGAGCCAGCGAGATGTCCCCCTGCAGCTGCCACCACCAGCGGGCCAACCTCAAACCTGCAGTCACCCTCTCCTGCCTTGGCAGCTCTGACTGCTTTCCTGCTTACCAGCAGGGATGGGCACCTGGGAGTCCTGTGAAGGGACCTAAGAAACATGGACGGCACAAACCCACCCACACCTTCTATCAGATGGGAAGTTGAGGCCCAGAGTGGAGATACGCCCGGTCCCCGGGATTCAGCAGCTGGGGCGAGCTTGGTCTCTGGCCCACGACCCCTCCCATCGGACACGTGGGTCTCTGGACCTGTGCCGGTCCACACTGTGCCCTGGGTTCCAGGGCGGCAAGCGGGCCAGAGGCAGGGGGACCCGGCGGGTGGGGTCTGGGGCCCCGCCCAGGAGATCAACACCGGCGGGAAGGAAATGACAAAAGCTTCGCCTTGGGTGGGATCGGGGCGGGGGCTACAATGGCCCTTCCCTTCTTTCTATCCTCACAACCACCTTGGAAAGGGCCATACTATCCCCATTTTATGCAGGGGAAAACTGAGGCCCAAGGACCCAACCTGCAGGAAGAAGAGCTGGGGAGGGGGTCCCCAGCTGGCAGAGCCCCAAACCCAAGCTGTTAACACTGACGACTCAGGTCTGCTCCAAAGCACACCGATGCACGTGCCCGGAACCCCCCAGCCAGCCTCTCAGCCACAGCATGGGTGTGGCCGTTCTTCTTCTATAATCATGGAGAAGATACCTGCATTTCCCTTACTTGTTCTAACTGC
Organism: Leptonychotes weddellii; assembly: GCF_054177405.1. NCBI lineage: Eukaryota > Metazoa > Chordata > Mammalia > Carnivora > Phocidae > Leptonychotes > Leptonychotes weddellii. The sequence goes on along the minus strand of NW_027690740.1, from coordinate 8,372 downwards.
TCCCACTGACAGCCTGCAGCGTGGGCAGCATCCTTGTGATTGCTAGAATGACCGCAGGACGGTGGGGAGAAAAGGCAGGTGCCAGGGTGACAGAAGCATCCTGCAGTGCATCCAGGTGGGTGTTGATGCCTCAATTTTACCAAAATCAGGATAATACTAATATTAACCAGCACAGACCACCGAGGCCAGATGGCGGCTGTCTGGGGCCCTGGAGGGGGCTATGTCCTCAGCCGAAAAGGTCAGGCCGACAGACAGCCTCCTGTGGTACTTAAATGACAGCCTCCAAACCAGCTGGGCACCTGTCCAAATCTGGCCAGGGAGCCGGCACAGACAGGTCCCGCTCCAGAAGGCATCACAGCAGGGCCACCTGCCGGGACTTCACCACAGGCCTGCCAAGCTGCCACCCCTGGGAGGGCCTGGAGTCCGAGGTGTGCAGGAGGGAGAAGGAAATGGACCTCTGCCCAGGAGGGAGAGTGGGAAGAGGGACAGAGGGCGGAGGAGGCAGGACACTCCTAGAACTCTGCCAAGGCATGGAGACCTAGGCACCGATGATTCCAACCCCTTCACTTTGCAGACAGGGAAAGAGCAGAAAGTGTGAGTGACTTGCCCAAGGTCACACAGTGACAGGGTGAAAATTAAGCCCTGGGCTTCTAGCTGCCAGCCCAGAGTTTTGCCATGTATTTGACCCTCCAAATGTTTAATTATTAATAAGGGAGGAAGCCTAAAGTTTCAGCACTGCAAAAGCCACAGACATCACCCATCCATTCACCCAAAATCCATTCATCCAGTCATCCTCCCATCCATGCACCCACCCATCTATTCATCCCTCCATATATCCTTCCATCCATCCAACCATCCAACCTCCCACCAACTCATCTATCTACACATCCCCCACCCAGCTATCTATCCATCCACCATTTGTCCATTATCCCACCCACCCACCGAACCACCCTCCCACAAACCTATCCATCTAATCTCCCACCAACTTATCCATCTATCCTTCCACCCACCCATGTATCCATCTACCTGCCCCCTCACACACCCATTTATCATCCTGTCCATTCATCTGTCCATCCATCCTTTCATCCTCCCGACCTTCTACCCATGTATCTATCCATATATCTTTTCATCCACCCGTATATCCACCCACCCACCTTCCACCTGTCCATCCATCCATCTACCCCTCATCCATCCACTTGCCATCCTCGCTCATCCATCCAAGAACACTGGCTGAGCGTATGCCTATACATCCCTGGTTCTGACCCACCTAGCCTATTCCACAATTCTAACTGAAAAAGACCCCAAAACATAGCTTGTTTGACTCTGCCCATGATGCACATGAGAAAGCAGGGTTGGGAGGAAGGAGAAAAAAAGAGGGAGTCAAGTCATTCTTAAAAGTGGTGAAGCTCTCACCACCCCACCCCCTCCCCACTCAGAGCTCCTCACATGTCACTACATCCAGAGCATGGTCTGCACTTCTCTAGTTCCACACCATGATTTGCTCCACGGGCCAGTGGAGAAGCCCTGGCCTTTTTCTTCTTCCCCTACCTACCCCAGGTTGCAGATAAAAGTAAGTGAGCCTAGACAGTGGTCCTCACCCAACAGGGTGGTAAGGAGCAGACAGGTCAACGTCTGTGATCTTCCTGTTATGGTGCATGCGGATGGCCCGTGTGTGGCGTCCTGGGTCCTCATCCTGTCTCCACCACTCCCCTCCCTGCTCTTCAGTCCATCCATTTGTGCAATGGGATGCTAAGACCGGAGGGTCTCCCCAGCCCAGGATTCCCAGAGCAGCCTGGGCTGGGGGCCGTAGGTGAGGGGGTGTGAGGACAGAGAGTACATCTGTTGGCACCGCGGTGCCGGAACCCGGGCCCCAGGATGCGCTGTCAGTCAGCCTTGCTCTGGGCCAACATCCTGGAGCCTGGAAACCATCGCTTGCCTCCCCCGATGACTCACCCTGTCAACACCTGATGAGTCACAGCTCCTGGCAAATGGGGGGCACCGCTCCAGCCGCCCCCACACTGAAGACTCAGCCCACCCTGGATGTAGCCTGAGCAAGCGCCATCCAGCCCAGGAGCGAGGCCCCAGACAGAGGATGGCAGGTCCTGCCCGTGGGCGGGATTCAGTGTCGAGGACGCTGGAGCCCAGGCCCACCCCATGAGTAACTCATCCCCCAGCCCACCTTGACACATGAGGCCACTGAGGCCCGAAGAGGTGACTGGCTGACCCAGAGCCACACAGCTCCCCAGGGGCCTAGCGAAGACGCCCTGTAGTCTCCGCCAGCCTCGGTTCATGCGTCCAATGGGCCTCCCGGGCTGGGCTGGGCTTACCTCCTACCACACTCACACCGCACCTCCCGGCGCTGCCCCCCCTCCCCGTCAACCTCACCCACTGGAGAGAAGAGGCGCAGCCCACACGAGGCTCAGGCCCACCACAGCCCCAGGGCAGCATCCCAGCCCTGGACCAGGGAGATGGACAGAAGCAACAGGTCGTTGGCCACGACCCTCAAAGCCAGAGAGCGCAAGGCGTCTGTTCTGTGGGAGGTACAGTGGTCCTCACTGTCTCAGGCTACATCCAGACACCCCCTTCCTCAGCACTGGGAGAACGTGCTGGATGGAAGGTCGGGCCCGTGGGGCTGCAGGGGCTGTCCTCAAACAACCTGGAGGACCAGGGACCCAAGCCAGCCCTCTGTGGGGTCCAGGCACTGAGATCAAGACCCAGGACCTCATGGGAGGAACCCATGTCACAAGGATGCAGGAGTGAGTGGTGCAAGGCCCACTGCACTTCCCAAGGTTGGCACCGTGGCTGCTCACCTCTGCGGGCAGAAAGAGCGTCCCTCCCTACCCACTGAGGTGTGATCCATGCCAGGATCTGCTCTGGGTCTCAGGAACACCGAGGGATCAGGCAAGACCTCAGGAGCCATCACCAAGGCACTTACAACGGCGGGGACAGCAGGACTCGGGCAGGCAGCTGGAGCTGGGTGGAGAGGGCCTAGAAGTGTCTGGCAAGTAGGAGGCCCCTGAGAACGCCCCGGTGACTGAGGAAGTCAGCAGACACATCCCTGCGCAGGGTCGGCGTCCGGCTCCTGCTGAGAGGCCCTTATGAGAACACACGGACCCCCCCAGCCAGAAAGCAACGTCACCAAGGCTGCCGTGCCACGTGGGAGGCGTCCCAGGGCGCAGAAGCTGCTGGAGGACGTGGCCGCGCCAGCCAAGGCAGCAGAGACAGCCGGTCAAAGGGAGGAGGGAGGCGGACAGTGTCGGGCGTGTAGGAAGCAGCCCCAGCCAGGGAACTGGATTGGGTTCGGGCTGGAGAAGGTGTGCCCGTAGGCGGGACAGTGGGCCAGGACCGAGCTGCGCACGAAGCCCTCTGGCGTGGGGCGCCCACCTGCTAGGTGGTTGGACTCAGCAGCTACAGAGCGAGAAGCAGCATCCTCTCCTGGGGGAGCCCTCACAGCGTCTCTGGCCTTGGCAGCCCAGGCCTGTAGACCCATCCCGGGGGGGCCACATCCCCAGGGTGGGCACCAGCTCCCCAGCCTTCACTGGGTCAGGCCCGGGACCCATATGCGATGGGACCAGCACAGTGTAGACCCCAAAACACCGGGATCAGGTGGCCACACCCACCCCTGCAGCAGTGGCCCCTCCAAACGGACCTTCGCAGAACCCGGTATGAGGGCCCCAGGCCAGGACCCAAGCAGAGGTGGCACAGCTCTCTGAACGCAGAGGGAGGACAGCAGGTAGGATGGGCTGACGCGCTGGTGGGTGACATCAATGAAGACGGTGAGGACAGCCACGGCCATGCTCCCTGGCCCCGCCAGCACGCCCCACATTGATCTAAGAGCTTCCCGGTACCCCGGGTCGTCCCATGTGACCAGTGGGAACCTAAGCCGCGCCCCTCACCCCTCAGGTGACTGGACAGATTAGGGCTCCAACGGGATGACAGGGGTCCCAGGGCGGCCAGACTAGGGGGAGAAGGGGTGAAGGGCAGGACCACAGTCTGTGGGGTGCGGGCGCCCCAGAAGCCAACCTCAGTCAGCAGCGGTGACCGCATGGTCTGAGCTGCGGGTCCCAGGGTAGATGGCCAGGCTCAGGTGCATGGAGGTGGGGAGGTGAGCCTGTGACCCTCATCCGGCCAAGATCAAGGTCACAGGCAGAGGGCGGCGAGGGTGGAGACTCCTCTTCCTTTTGCAGATACCACCGACCTGTTCCCGCCTCCCCTGGTTCCCTCAATCAGTTATCTGATTCACAGTATCAGCGTTTTAATACTTAAAGCTGATTTGAATTAGCGTAACTGGCCCTAAGAGGAAATAAATTAATGTTAGTGCATAAGAAGTTTCTCCAGACAATTAGAACCTGAACTAAATTGAATTAATATCTGATCTCTCCTCTTCTCACTTGCTTTCCGGATGGTGTGGGGGCCACGGGTGGACAGGTTTGCAGAGACACCCCGTCAGGAGGACGGTGCCCGGTACCGGCCCAATGTGGGCTCTGCGGGACGGCGAGACCGGGAGACAGAGGGTAAACTGAGGCGCTCAGTGTGGCCAGGGCTGGAAGACACAGCTAAGCAGGCTGACCATGGGCGTCCAGGGGGTTGTGGCCACCAGTCAGGGGGCCGGGCAGTCACTGCTGTGAACACTGAGGGCCGATTTCTCAGTGCCACAGTCTTTGAGAGGGGCCACCAGGCAGCAGGTCTGACCCAGATTCTTGCATCCACCTCACCGTAACGCCCCTGGTAATCTCAAATTGCAGGTGGCGGTGCCTGACTCACCTCTGGAGAAAACCAAGGGCTACACGCAAGGTCACTGCGGGGTGAATGGCCAGCAGGGACCCCATCCAGGAGTTCAGCCAGGAGGGGTGGAGCATTTCGCCTTGGGGCCCCTGCTGGAATGTTCCAGGAGCTCTTCAGCTGCTGGATGGAGAGGCTGGGCCAGCGGATGCTCAAGCTCCAAAGCCCCAGGTGGGAGGACAGCAGCCCCTCCCCCAGGACTCCCACACCAGCCTCCCCACAGCCCCACTGAGAGCCCTTCCTCCCTGTCTACCTGCCTGTGGCCGCCCCCTGGCCCACCGCAGGAGCTCAGACTCTGCACACACAGTGTGTCCCTGTCCTGCCCAAGGTCACAGAACCCCCCAGCGGCAGAGCTGAGCCTGGAGCCTGTGTCTTCCAGTTCAGTTCAATCGGGGGACGTTTACCGAACACCTATGAGGCGCAGGATTTTGAAGGATGAGGAAGGGCTGCCCAGGTGAGAAGACAGGAGACGCTCTGGGGCAGGAAATGCACAGGGGAGGCCTCCCACCACCCCAGCTGGAGGACAAGGGCCTCAGGGGGCAGCCCCAAATCTTCATCCTTTGGGTCAGTGCCAGAGTCACCACCTGGACTCACTCCTGCCCCATCCCCGTAAGAGGCCGGCAGAGAGGAGCACCATGTCTGGACAGCTGTCCAGGGACCCCCAGACCAGCCTTTGTGGCCATGGTCGGACATCTGGGGATGGTCAGACTGCTGGGTGCTGGGGCCAGCTGTTATCAGAGGGACACAGGGAAAAGCGGCATGCACCCAGGCGCTCACTACAAGGAGCCCCAGAAATCCTTCTCAGGCCTTAGGAGCTCCTCCCAGCCTCCCCCTGCAGTCACCGGGCCCCCTCCATGAGCCGGCTGCCAGGGGGCCTGTGCTGGCCTGTGGCCCCTCACCAACGAACGAGCCTCACACGGCCTGAGTCTGCGTGGGCCATCCCCCACCGGGCCACCTTCACCCCTACTTTGCAGAGGAGGACAGCTGGGGCTGAAAATATGAGTCCATGACTCAAGGAGAGGCAGAGAAAGGCCAGGCCACATCTGAGCTGGGTCTTTGGCTGCCTCTGTACATCATCCCACTCATCCTGGGAAAGAGGCTCTTGCAGGAGAGACCCGGGTTGGAAGGACCCTATCCCTTCCCGGGTTCCCCCGGTGGGGAGGCAATGGCCAGGCCCCTCCAGGGCCTCTTTGCTCTGAGGACTGCTTGGGGCATTAGGTGGTGGGGGCTCCTTAAGACCACCCTCACTTTATAACAGCTGAACGGTCCCCAGAGGGGACCCTTGGACCTTCATTGGTGTCATGGGCAGGAGTAGGATGCAAGCCTCATGCCCCCAGCATCTCAAGGGTACAAAATCTCCTGGCAACAAGGACCAACAGCACCCACCAGCCCCCTGGGAATGTGCGCTCCCTAGCCATCAGCACCCTGAACATCCCTGCCTCCTTCCGCAGCTGTCCTGCAGATGTTTTTGCTCAGGATTGGGGGTTTTTTAGTGGGTGTTAGGAGAGAAATGTCACCTGGGAAGTTCCATTAGGAACGACGTAATCTGGATGCCTCTGGCCGCATGTCCCCCACCTCACGCACCCATCTTGTGCCAGCCAGTCTGCCTCCAACTGCCCCTCGGATGTGGACTCTCTGCCCAGTGCTCCCTCCAGAGCACCACACCAACTGCCAGGGCGGCTCTGACCCTCTCCCCAGGGTGGGGGGACCCCAGAATGGTCGTATGATAGCGTTCTGGCACTTCCATACTCATACTGTACTAGGACCTGGAGGGGACATCGATGCTCATTTTCTGTGCTGGCTGCTTTGATTTATCTTTGTCTGGGGCATGTGGGTTCTCAGAAATGCTGTCCTCCTGTCCAGCATACCTGAAACCAGACGGTACCCCACATGCTCCAGCTTGCCGAACTGACGGCCACCCCTTGCTACCTGGGAATTCCTCTGTGATTAGGTAACACTCCTGATACCGGACCCAAGTTCCTACATGAGAAAGGCTTAGTGAGCCTGTCCTTGCTTGGAGAGGCCAGCCACCAGGCTCAGCAGCTCTTGAATAATCGTGGCTGCCCGTCCAGGTCACAGATCCCGTGAACCCACTGTGCCCTCACTGGCTGTTTGACCTTGGACCGGTCACTTCCCCTCCCTGGGCCTCAGTGTCCCAGACATCAAATGGGGACGCTAACACAGGCCTCGGGCATGGTGATAAGGACCTGAGTCGTGTGGGTGAAGCACCTGGAGCCTAGAAGTTTCTCAGTAAACACCAGGTCCTCCCTCTCGGGGTGGGAGAAGGGCAGGCCTCATGCACCACCCATGCTCAACTCCCAGAAGCCCCATTTTTGTGTTTGGTCACTTAACAACTGTGGCTCAAATGCCCATCGTGTGCTTGCCAAACCGCAGGGACAGCGAGATGACAAGCCCCAGTCATTGCCCACGGTGAGCTCCAGGTGTCCAAGTGAAAAACCACAGGGCCATGATGACGGAGCGCCCATGGAGGAGCAAGCAGGTGAGGAAATGAGGGGAGGCCTGGCAGACACCCCGGAGGAGGTGACACACGAACTGGGTTTGCAGGAGCAGCGAGGGAGAGGAGCGCCTGCCCGGCCTGGTTTGCCCTAAAAGGACACGTCATAAGCCCTCAGGGAGGGTGGCCAGGAGAGATGAATAATGCAAGCTCAGGGACATTTGTTACTTTTAACAATTTAGAATGAGTCAAATTGTTCTCACAGAAGTCATCTCACTTAGCCCTCCACCTCCACCCCTGGTATCGATCCCGCAAAGCCCCCACAGAACTGAAACACGGAGCCCGGGGGGGTCACTTGGCTTGCCGAAGGTCACGGCCACAGGGCAGAGCTGGGCTTGAAGCCACGCCGTGTCCACCCTTCCCATAACCACCTCCTGCTGAATCTGGTGGCAAGAGGCAGAGACCCCAGCTCAAAAAGGGCCCATCACAGAACCTGGTTAAAAGTGGGCCACAGACCTGGACAGGCACCCCCCAAAGAGAACACACGGATGGCGAATAAGCACAGGAAACAACGCTCCACAGCTCACGTCAGGGAAAGGCAAGTCAGACAGCGGGGAGATCCGGCTACACACCTTTGAGAGGTGCACAGTCCAGCGTGCCACGTGCTGGCGAGGACGCGGGGTGCAAGCTCGCTCGTGGTGTGCGGGCACGCGGAACGGCGCAGCCGCTTTGCAGGGCAGCTTGACGGTTTCTCACAAACGAAACACCGTCTTACCATACAAGCCGACAGCACATTCCTGAGTATTCACTCAAAGGTGTTGAAAACCATATCCACACAAAAACCCGCACGTGGGTGTTCATAACAGCTTATTCAGAGTCACCAAAACTCAGAGTGACTGAGACGTCCTTCGGTAGGTGGACAGATAGGTGACCCGCGGTCCATCCGGACGATGGGATGTCATTCAGCGCTACATAGAAATGAGCTCTCGAGCCATGGAAAGACACGGAGGGACCTTAAATGCATATTGCTAAGTGAGAGAAGCCAGTTGGAAAAGGCTCCATACTGTGTGATTCCAGGTCTCTGACACTCTGGAAAAGGCAGAACCATGGAGACAGATGAGTGGTCGCCAGGGGT
>NW_027690739.1:0-359 GCF_054177405.1 Leptonychotes weddellii | reverse complement strand
TCCCTACAGTGGAGGGCGCCCAGACTGGCTGCCGCACCTTCCTCTGGGGCCGTGTTTAGATGCTAGGGCTGTGGGTTGCGCTGAGTAGTCCTCAGGGAGACCGAGGAGCTGGGGCAGGTGATGAGGATGGTGCCCATTATTCTGGAAATTTCAGCACCAGTTGATCTAACCCTCGCATGGCTGCTTATTTTACGGGATGTACTGACGCCCAGAAAGCCCTGCAGACCAGGGTCCCCACATGTGTCACCCGCGGTGTCACTGCCCTCTGCCGGCCCCCGCGTCATCCGCACCGTGCACGTCACCAGGGAGCCGCTGCATCTCAGGCAGGGGCTTTGCCTTCCAGCACTGATCTGCTCAGG
>NW_027690738.1:0-359 GCF_054177405.1 Leptonychotes weddellii | reverse complement strand
AACATAAAATGGAATATTCTATGGACTAATTATTCTGTGTCCTATAGATTAATTATTGCATCAAACCCCACTAGAGTTAGGTAGTTTATAGGGGTCCATAGAAAGGCTTTGTGCTAGAGTGACCAGGCCACACAAGACAGTGGCTGTCAAAGATGATCCTGTGCTTCAGAAAGCACTTTGACCAGGAGATTATCAGGGGAAGATGTGATGAAAACCTACAATTGGGCAGTTGTTGAGATGGAAAAGAGGAAATAAAGTATAGGAGGTATAAAATACGGGAGGAGGAGCTTGCCAGGCGAAGAGCTACAGTCTTCCCTTCTACCCTCTAATAAAACTTAACTAAACTCAACTAAAATCTG
>NW_027690737.1:0-359 GCF_054177405.1 Leptonychotes weddellii | reverse complement strand
AAACAAATTCCTCCTAGTATGTGAACAAGAGAAGGCTAGAGCACATACGACTCAGCATCTTCCTTATCCTCCCTAGTAACATGTTCTTACTTAATGGCAGAGTTCTGGATGCACACCTCTGTGTTAGATATTTAACCTTGAACAATGATTAAAATCCTGGGGTTTCAGGTCAGGGAAACTCCCCAGCAAGCAGGGGGAGGAGATCCGTTGGATCAGATATGACCTTGGGAGCCTTCATTGATTACAGTTTTTTTTTAAATTTTATTTTATTATGTTATGTTAATCACCATACATTACATCATTGGTTTTTGATACAGTGTTCCATGATTCACTGTTTGCATATAACACCCAGTGCTCCA
>NW_027690736.1:0-359 GCF_054177405.1 Leptonychotes weddellii | reverse complement strand
TCTTCCTGCGGAAGTTTCCAGTTCTCATAATTCAAAGCTAAGCTCCCCTTGCGGAAAGAACCTCGTAGAAACCAGCAGAGCTTTCAGGTGGTCCTGACTTCATTCCCGATGCAGCCGTGGAATGGGAGTTACTTGGTGTTAACGGTACCAGGTGCTGTAGCAGAGCAGTGTGCTGTCAGGTGTAAACGAGGGGCAGGAGACTGAGATTTGCCTCCATTTGTGTAAAAAGGGCATTCACATGCTTACACACGCGTGCTCCCCCCTTCCCCGACTCTCCCACACATCCCCTGCCGGAAATCATCTGTGAGTGTACGAGAAACTGTATGTAATAGCTTTTGCCTCTGGAGAGGGTGGGTGGG
>NW_027690735.1:0-359 GCF_054177405.1 Leptonychotes weddellii | reverse complement strand
CTTCCAATCCATGAGCATGGAACGTTTTTCCATTTCTTTGTGTCTTCCTCAATTTCTTTCATGAGTATTTTATAGTTTTCTAAGTACAGATCCTTTGCCTCTTTGGTTAGATTTATTCCTATGTATCTTATGGTTTTGGGTGCAATTGTAAATGGGATCAACTTCTTAATTTCTCCTTCTTTTGTCTTGTTGTTGGTGTTTAGGAATGCCACTGATTTCTGTGTTGATTTCTCTTTCTGCTACTTCATTATTGGTGTACAGAAATGCAACAGATTTCTGTATGTCAATTTTCTCTCCTGCAACTTTACTGAATTCGTGTATCAGTTCTAACAGTTTTTTGGTGGAGTCTTTCAGAGTTT
>NW_027690734.1:0-359 GCF_054177405.1 Leptonychotes weddellii | reverse complement strand
AGAATCCTGGAGATACTTCTTAAGCTAACCTATCAAGGAGCCCAGAGCTGGAGAGTTCCTATCTTAGATGTAGATGTTCTTGCCAGAGCAGAAGGGAGGATCAGGAATGAAGTGCTTTTGAAAAGAGCAAAGCAGGGCGCCTGGGTGGCTCAGTTGGTTGAGCGACTGCCTTCGGCTCAGGTCATGATCCTGGAGTCCCGGGATCGAGTCCCGCATCGGGCTCCCTGCTCGGCAGGGAGTCTGCTTCTCCCTCTGACCCTATCCCCTCTCATGTGTTCTCTCTCTCTCAAATAAATAAATAAAATCTTTAAAAAAAAAAAAAAGATTTATTTTATTTAGGGCGCCTGGGTGGCTCAGTT
>NW_027690733.1:0-359 GCF_054177405.1 Leptonychotes weddellii | reverse complement strand
AGCTGAATTCCTGAGAGGAGACGAAATCCAGGTCTCCTACTCCTCTGCCATCTTGCTCCGCCCCCCTCAGCGTTATCTTTTTATTGGTAGCCTTCTCCTCTATCTTCTCTGGAGAAAGTCTTGTGCTTCCACTATTGTGGAAGATACTAAGAACATTCTCTACTTCTTGCCAGTATTTTTAATCTATATAATTCATAAGTTAGAAATGTGGTGCAACTCGGAAAATCTCTAAGGGGAAAACTAGGTATACAAACTATAAATAACTGGTTAGTTCATCTCAGTGCTGTAATCAGTATTCAGATATACTATTGAAGAAGAGGAGTTCCAACTGAACATTTTATTTTCTGAAATTTGGCCAA
>NW_027690732.1:0-359 GCF_054177405.1 Leptonychotes weddellii | reverse complement strand
AAGGCTAAATGAATATTCTCCCCAATACCTGCCACCCCAGTCTTAATCAGTGGTGGAAGAACAGCCTCAGAACTCTTTGTGTCAGTTGACCATTTAAGCTTAATAGTAAAAGACTGGTTAATGATAACAATGCATCATAAAACCTTTGGAGAGAAAGGTTTTGTGGACTATTTGCTTATTTTGTGTGTGTGTGTGTGTGCGTGTGTGTAGCAGTTTTAAGTTACTAGTTTTTAAAATCAGTACTTTTTAATGGAGACAACTTGACCAAAAATCTGTCACAGAATTTTGAGACCCATTACAACAGAAGTGTAATGGGGGAAGGGGAAGAAAATTTAATAAACTAATGTAACATAGAAATT
>NW_027690731.1:0-359 GCF_054177405.1 Leptonychotes weddellii | reverse complement strand
GGCCTTATGGGCCCATCTCCTTAATAAGGAAGGAATCACCAAATAGCTCCACAATTCATGTTGAACACCTAGAACGTGGTCTGGTTTGCTGTAGGAATTTCATAGTATTGGTTGAATGAATGAGTGAAAGTTCCCCTGAACAGTGCTTGGATAATCATTGCCAAACTTTGTCTTGATATTTTTCTACAATTTTTTTTTTTCCTGAAGTGTTCTAAATTGCATTTTTCTAATCAACACATTTTTTAAATGATATATGAATACCTTTAATCTTTATAGTCAAGATTCACTAGCTAGAAAGCCAGTTGTTCTTTTTAAAACAGTTTCTCCAAATAATACATTATATGTTAAGAAAAAAAAAA
>NW_027690730.1:0-359 GCF_054177405.1 Leptonychotes weddellii | reverse complement strand
TCCTATAAATGCAGCAGAGTTACTAGGAATTTGATAAATGGTAAAAAAATGAGAAGCAAAGAAGTTGCTTATGATGGTCAGGATACTCAAAGGAGCATAAATGTCCATGAGAATGGTCAATAAGTGACCTTAGGGTGACACTGGGGATAACAGAGAATGTTGACCTCATCTTTTAGCTCTGAGTATGGCAGAATGAGTGAACTCTACTGAAAATGGCTGCTAGGGACTCGTCATCTTCGGGACAGAGGCAGGTTTCAATTAAGGCCAGAGTGTATCAGTTCCACAAAGTGTTTCATGATGCAGAGGAGTTTGTTTACCAAAATTGTGGTTCCAGAAGGAACACTGAAAATTTCTAATTG
>NW_027690729.1:0-6897 GCF_054177405.1 Leptonychotes weddellii | reverse complement strand
TCAAGCCCCCCCACCCCAACTGAACCAGAATGTGGGGCAGCAAACTCAGGATTGGAACTCATGCTTGAGAACCCAAGGACTGGAGATTAAATGAGATACTGGTGTTGATATGGATGCTCTACTCCTCATAAAGGAACTCATAGCCGGCCTACACTGGGTCCTCTCTGGGTGGGAAGGAACGTGCTAGTCTGTGGCACGGGATGCCTTTTCCCATCCTCGGCACCCCCACGAGGTAGATTCTGTGCTTTTGTAGGCATCTCCCACAGTCGCTGGCTGCTGGGTAAGTGTCCCCTTTCCCAGTGTAGACAGAAAAGGGGGCAAAGTGTGTCCAAGGAAGGCATGACCTCTGGTTCCCTGGCGGCAGTGCCCGGGGATTTGCGGGCAGCCCGGGCCGGCTGCCATTCACTGCCAGCGGCAGGATGGGTGCCTGCAAGTAAGGGATCATCCACTGGAAGCAGGCAAGCGTCCAAGTGGAACAGAATATTCAGGAGAGAGACAGACAAAGGGTTTTCTTGGGTCTCTGACAAGACAGGAGAAACTGAAAAGATTGTATTTGACATCAATTAGCAAACACTTTGGTTGCAACCTGTGGCCACGTTTTGTATCTTGGATTGAGGAGCTGGTGCTGGGGCATCTCAAATTCTCCTCTTGGTCTTTGAACTCTCACCTGTTCTTTCCCCGGGGACTGGGGTCAGGGGAGTAGTTAGTGGCCCTGATGCTCTTAGTCTATCCATCTATGAAATGGGAATTTCTTTGGTATCCATCCAACCCAAGAGTCCGTGGGAATATGAGCAATCACGTCACGTACGCTGAGTGAAAAATCTCTAAAAGGGCGTGGGAGCTCCTAAGGATTTCTCCCACTCCTGCTATCTAATTTAAAAAGAAAAGAAAAAGACAAAAGGTGTGCTTTCTCCACACCCCTCATGTAACGACCGCGCTTTCTGTGTAGTTCTACAAAGACAGTTCCACGTAAATTTTATGATCGTTACCCACTATTATAATTAAGTAACAAAAAACGATGTGGAAGATTATTTTCTCCGAGAATCAGAACAGTGATAATGAAACAGGGCCAGTAATCTTGTTTTAATGAAATGGGGAATCCAACCCACTACATCAGAGAAAGCAATAAAATGTGTTCCCATATCAATAAAACTCACTTCTGTATGTTCAGATTATGTAGGCAATACGCCCTGTTCCCTGAAGAAGACAGTGCTTGTCCAATGCTGGTTTTTTGGGTTATTTTTGTTTGTTTTTTTTTCAGGAACACCTTAAAGCTGACTTCAAATGCGATCGGTGAATTAACAGGTCTGTATGAAAAGTCTGTTCATCACACCACTAGGTTTCCTCGACGGCATTTTCGATGATAAAACAATTCACACGGCCAATAGGCGCTTATAGGAAATTAGGAAAACGGTAGAGCTTAATGCATAAAGGCAAGAAATTAATATAAAGGTGGTGGGTGCTCAAGCCACACTTTCTAGTAATCCTTCCAAATCTGTATTTCATCTAGAAAGCTTTCATTTTAAAACCAACTTAAAAAGTCAATAATCATTAAATATGCAGAGACATTTGCATGTTCCCTGCTTTGTATTTTATTCCAAATTAGGCTGTCCGTGTTTTGTCTGTCTGTCTGTTTGCTGCATCTGTAGAGAATAGGGTGACGTTGAAACCGATTACACTGGATTCCCGAACACCGATGGTTTCCCCGCCTTCCCCGCAGAGGTGACGTGAGCCCAAAGCAAACACTGCCATTTCTCTTTTGGGCCCTTGAGGAACTGATGAAGAGCAAGCTCCCCAGCTGCAGACCTCTTCCCGGGCCGCCCCAGCCTGTGGGTGCAGGACGGCCTCCGGGACCCCGCACGCCCCGCGCATCTTGCTGCTGCTGCCTCTTCCTCCGTCTTGAACCGATTTCTGAGAGCCTCTTCCCACCTTGACATTTTGACACACTGACAACAGCCCGGAATTTTCCCTACGCTCTTTTTACTGAGCTTCTACCTGCCCCCATGGATGTGGAGGACTGGTTTTTGCTGGGCAAGGTGACCCTTGTTTAAGGGCATGTCCTGAGGCAGCTCGTAGTGACCCCGCCCTGGCCAGGACACACCGGGTACAGAATATAACTTCTTGGTGTTTGGCCTCTGGAGTCACTCATTCATTACACAAAGTCTTTATCTTTGTGCACATCCTGGAACAATACTCTTAAATAAATACTCTCCGAGGCATTTTACTCCATGGCTATTTACTTTGCATTTCCATGATCTCAATGGAACACAGAAAGGGAGGAGATAGAAGGCTTGGCAAACAATAATTTGCCACCATCTACGCACAAGGGGACAACTGTGAGGGACATTGTTTTGTTTTAAAAGAGAGACACGTCATTGACTTGACATAGTACATCTGTGTGCGGACCAGAGTCACTTAGAAAATTCCACTTGACACAGCCTGCCGGACAACCTCTGTCCCAGGAGAACGGGGCCACGTGGCTTCGGGGTGAGATGGCCCCGTGCCTCCTGCAGCCCCACCCCTCGGCCCCGAGAGCTTGGGCAAGCCCTTGACATTTTGAGTCTCGGTTGCATTCTTCAGTCAAGGACTTGCGATTAGGTCTCCCACCTTCTCCTTGGAACTATTCTGGGTTTGAAATGCAATACTGTCCCCTGACTGCACGGAAGTCTGAAAATCCAAGGGAAGCCATACAAAGGTGTGGATTAGCAGCCCACCCTCTTTAAAAGTGATTACCCTGACACCAAGGGCCGTGATTACTAGCATCAGTCCCACCGGATTTCTATTATCAGATTCTTTGAAGCCTCGTGAGATTAAGAACTGTTTTTGAAAGGTCTTCAAGTCCACACTTAAAAAAAGAAAATCAAACTCTGCTTGAGACGCGCCCTCATTTGTCAATGAAAGCTTTGCTGCTGCATTTACCTACCTCTTCCTCCTTCTTATCCTTTTCAGTTCAACTACGAACACAAAGATCGGCCCTCAACAAATAAACACAGATTCCCACGAAAACCTGCCAAAAGGAAAAACAAAAGAGAAAGAGGATATGGCATTTCTCAAGGTTCACTGCGTTTGTTCCTACTTAAGCCAGACAGACTTCATTCATCCCCTTACGAAAGCATGTGCTAGTTCTTACAGTAACAGCAACAAGCAGGCCACGCCAGAAGCTACCGATCTATGTGTTCTTTCGTTTGTGGACACTGGGAAGGATCCAGGCACTCAGACTCAGATTCTGAATCTTTCTGGAGCAGCTCATGACAGGGAAGGTTGGAGAAAGTCACGTGGGTCCAGTCCCAACTGAGTTCTTCGAGCTCCAAAAGAGAGCAGGGGACATATGCATGGCTCACATCTAGGTGCTGGTTCCTAACGTGCTTCTCCTCACATACCTCAGACCCAGCTGTACGTAGTAGAATATCTTTTTGTAAAATACAAACATAGGAGCTCGGACACTTTCAACCTCGTTGGTCAATGGCCCTATGATGACCTGGGAGACCATGTTTGTAATTCATTTTAGTCCTTCTTTTGTTCAAAACATTCTAGGCCCTCCTCTTTCAAAATTTCTCTTTAGAGGGTGCAACACTCCTGATTAGCCTGAGTGAGGGAAATCACCAAACTCTGAGGGAGGCTTGATTTGGGGAAACAATAAATATTTTGATGCCTCTTCAGTAAATGTGACCAGTTCTGAAGCTAGATAATACTGCTTATAATATTAAAGGAAGTAGAATTATGCATGAAAGGGTTTCCTTTGAAAATGACTGGAGGATGTCTCTGAAGAGAGACATGCCTTCATGATAGCAGTATTCACCGGGAGGATCAGGTAGCGTCCCAAAGTAACTCTCCTGACAGGCCAACAAGGTAGCTCTCATTACTCCGCGGCCACCATGCATTTTATTTAATGACAATGGTGATCCTTCTTAGAACAGTTGCAATGAAAGAGCATCTCCCTCCGTTTCCCCACCACCAAGTTCACAATACACGGAGAATCTGTACGGGGTTGCTGAGGAATGAAGGGAACCCATTCATAACCAAGCAGAGCAAATGCTTACACCAACCCAGTGGAGAAATCCCAAGGGTGCTAAGAATGAAGAAGAAGAAGAAGAAATGGGGCCCAGAGTAGCCCTCCTCTTTCTGAAGAATACCCCAGGTCCTACACCTTTGGACCCCCAGTGGGATAGTGCCCCATAGAGAACTCTCATGCTGATGTTAAGGAGAATCATACCAATACATCATAACAATTAATTCAAGTAATGAATGATTTCATGGTTGAATATGATACTAAAATATTTGTTTGTGACCCTGGCTGATGTCTGTAAAACTGAGCTTTCTTTCAGAATTTCACTTTATTAATCATCGACGGCATTTATTCGAAATATCAGAGGGCACCCTGAGAGCCATTGTTCAAAAGGAATAGTCAAGATCGACCCCTGGAGCCTCCCATCTGAGACGGACCCCTCAGAAATAAGTAACAAAGGTACACGTGGAAACAGAGCCCTGCAAGGGTGCGGAGATAATCCCAGGGCATAAAACAAGAAGCAAACTTCCATTGCATGAGAACAGTCTGACGGGGGCTGAGAGCCACAGGTGAGCGAGGGCTGGAGGTGGCCGTTCGCGCAGCACGGGAACAGGTGAGGGGTCCCTGCCTCCAACCTGGCTGGTGGCCAACAGAGGCTGGGGGAGAAGTAAAAGTTTAGAAACCACTGAAATGATGGGAAGGAAGAACCTAGCCAACATCATCTCTGCACAAAAGAATTAATTTAAATTAGTATAGTCCCGGGGGATACTTCCAATCAGCTATGGTGACAAGAAAAGAAATTGTCAAAATGGGACTGGGGACTTATTTTATCTAAAGAAAAAGTCTGAGCTTTTGGTAGTAGTTCTAACTTTAACATAGTAAAGCTATAGATTTCTATAACATTCAAGATACGAGGGGTGTCGGGAGAGAGTCCATTCTCTCTATGTGACAGCAAGCCAGCCGCCACCCAAAGGACAGGTGAGCTAGGAGTCTCGCTTAAAAAGCCTACCTAAATTGACAGGTCCCACAGATACACTGGAATTTGGGGGTAAAGATAGAATCTTCCCTCGGGTTTGAAAAACAAGCTCTTATTCACATTTTCTATTTTCCCATTGACATGAAAATTGCCTAAGAAAAGTAGAAGTCCCGGGGGTACCCTGCTCTTCAACTCATACCTTTCTCTTCACTTCTCGTCGCTTAGTTGCTCTGTGTGCACACATGTGTGCGCACACATGTGCGTGTGTGTGCTGTGTATGTGTGTGCGTGGGCGTGGGTGTGGGTCTCCATGAAAACTCTTCCTTAAATGCAAGCTTTGACCTTCATCAGTGGCAGAGTTGAAGCATGCACACTTCCAGTACTAGACCCGTCCTTCTTTTGGAACATCTAGGGTTTATCTTGGGAAGCTGGGCAGACATTTAAGCGGCATGTAAACTGTCTTTCCCTCTGATACTCACTCCCAGAAAGGAAAACTGGTCTGAAGAATAATTTCAACACCACTTGGCTCACTAAGACTTTAGAATGCGCCTAAGGCTGTTTTGGAGAGAAATCTGTGCATTCAGGTGGCATGGAGACCTGTGGGTCAGCTTATTTGGAAAGGCAAATTATATTTGATGTGCTTGCAGTTAGTTAGCGTGGAAAACACTGTAAAAGCCTGTTGTCAACTTGTTTGTTGATATTACATATTTCATTAATCTCACACACTACTGCCCACAGCTCACACTCCTAGACTGTTGGTGGCTGTCGCCCATTCCCTCACACACCTAAGGGGGTAACCTTGGGGGGGGTAGCCCTCTTTTTCAACTATTAAAATATCTTCATAGGAGCTAGGAATTGGGGTTGAGTTGTGGTGGTTAATTTTATGTGCCAACTTGCCTGGGCCGCAGAGTGCCCAGACATTTGGCCAAGCGTGATTTTGGGGTGTCTGTGGGGGTGTTTGGGGGTGTTTGGGGCCAGGAGAGCGAGTATGGCGGGTTGCCCTCCCTCAGGGCCGTCCCACCGCCCACCAGAGCAGTGACAGGGTCAGGGGATGAGGAGAAGCAGGACACTATCCTTTCAGAGGAGGGGTCGTGAGGAATGTTAGAGAGATGCCAGAGAAAAGGGATTTTTCGGGCGCCTGGGTGGCTCAGTTGGTTAAGCGACTGCCTTCTGCTCAGGTCATGGTCCCAGAGTCCTGGGATCGAGTCCCACATCGGGCTCCCGGCTCAGCGGGGAGCCTGCTTCTCCCTCTGACCCTCTCCCCTCTCATGCTGTTTCTCTCTCTCTCTCTCAAATAAATAAATAAATAAAATCTTTTAAAAAATTAAAAAAAAAAAAAGAAAAGGGATTTTTCTCTGACGCATTGTGTTCCAATCTCAGTGATAGAGCAAAGTGGTGCAGGGAAAGACCACGTGCACACGCGTGACTAGTGTCCCAGTCCAATGGGCCATCTCCTCTCCCAGCTGTTCCAGAGTGCTTCTGAGATGTTCCCAGCGTCCAGCGCCCGGCAGGGCAGACCTTCAGAACCCCCCAGGGCTGGCGGCTCCCCCATCCTTTGTCTGAACATCCTTTCTGACGGTCCCTGTCTGATGGAACCCGGGCACCCAATAAGCTTCGCCAGTTTCTGAGTAAAGCTTTTCCTCTTATTTATGAAAGCCTGTTCCTGTGTAAGAATCGAGTAAGGCTACAAGGAAAGCACATGGCAAAAAAAGCCACAATGAAGAACAGAGCAACTTGACAGGCAACACACCAGAGCTGGAGATAATGATTGGGGTGGAGCGGGGGTGGGAGTGAGGAGGGATCGGGTGGGGAGGGGTGGGGTGTGGGTAGGGGCTAGGGTGGAGTGGGGTGGGGTGGGGTTGTGGGTAAGGGTGAGGGTGGGGTGGGGTGGGGAGGGCTTGGATGGGGAGGGGTGG
>NW_027690728.1:0-359 GCF_054177405.1 Leptonychotes weddellii | reverse complement strand
TACAGAGAGGCAGATTTTAAATGACAGACAATGATCACCTGGATCAAACTGGCTTGAAGCTATTACTTTTCTACATTTCAGTTCTGTGACAGTAAGTTAAACATCCACTTTTTTTTCTGTTTGCTCTGAGTCATTTAATTTGCATTTGAAAGTCTCTGGATGAATACAGGAGGCTCTAGGAGTGTAAGGAACTGGGTGGAAACTTATGTTGGGGTGAAGAGCAGGGATGGTATATGGAGGGAGAGCAGTTTAATGGGTGGTAATTCAGCCTTCAGATGGCCCTTGGAGGCAGGAAAGAGGAGCAAGGGGAGCTAGGAAAGTTGCACATAGTGATACATAGAGTCTCCTTATCATACATC
>NW_027690727.1:0-359 GCF_054177405.1 Leptonychotes weddellii | reverse complement strand
AAAAAAAAATCAATTTCGAAATAATTTCCTATATAACAGAAAGATGTACAAGACTAGTAGCAAGAATTGCCATATACCTTCTCCCAGATTCACTAATTGTTAACATCCGGTGCCATTTGTCCTGCTGTTCTCATTCATATTCGCGCTCGCTCTCTCTGGATGTGTGTGTGTGTGTGTGTGTGTGTGTGTGTGTACATTTAGGGTATATCAAACGTGGTACACACATAACATATATGATACACACTATTTTTTTCCCTAAACCATTTGGGTTAATGGCAGACATGCCCCTCTACCCCTAACAACTTCGGTATGTATCTCCTTAGAACAACTCTTAGAAAACCACAGTATGATTATCAGAT
>NW_027690726.1:0-359 GCF_054177405.1 Leptonychotes weddellii | reverse complement strand
GAGCCCTGAATGCCAGTTGAGTTCAAATGTGCCCCAGCTGTCATCTCTTGTGGTCCCAGCAACGACGACGGCTTCTCTTTGTTCAGTGCTGGCACTGGGGCTGGGGGACCGTGCTCCTGGCTCCACGTTAATTGTCCGCCAGGATCCTCACACCGCCACCCCGAGGCAGGTGCTCTTCTTATCTTCACGGATTGTGGGGAAGAATGGGGACATCAAGGCATGAGAAGACTTGTCCAAGGTCTTTCAAAAGGGTAATTAAATGCCGAGAGAGTAGCTAAGCGCTGGAAGCCACATGTGGATGCCACAGCCAGTGGCAAGAGAAAAGCTTCTCACTCTGCTCTCCTGGGCGGAACAGGAGG
>NW_027690725.1:0-359 GCF_054177405.1 Leptonychotes weddellii | reverse complement strand
TCTGCTAGTGGAGATTTGCAGGGGACTTTGGTGGTTCTGCCATCAGTCCTTGGTTTATCTGTGTGATTTGGTGTTTGGAAGAGCTCTCTGAGGCCAGCCAGATCTTCTAAGGACTGGACATTTCTCTTGGGTGTTCTTGACCTCCTCTTGCTTCCAGTTACATTTTCTGCAGGGTTCAGTTTCTGCTTTGGGGTTTCCTTGAACAATTTGATGTCTTCATCACCACCTCCTGGTTCTCTGTGTGAGTGTGTGCTTTCCCCTGGAGTTTGAATGGGCTTCCTGAGATCTTTCTCTAGGTCCACTTTCTGGAGAGGGGTCTTGAGCTGCCTCTTTCTACTTGTTGGTGTGTTGACTGGTTC
>NW_027690724.1:0-359 GCF_054177405.1 Leptonychotes weddellii | reverse complement strand
GAAGGTGAAGCAGCCGCCTGGGCACTCAGTGGGGACATTTGATTCTCAGTTGATCCGGTTTTCCAGGTTTGGAGCTGAACGGCATGACCAGCGTGACTGGGATGGACACAGCCGAGGTCCCGCCCCCCCTGCCTCTCAAAGGCAGCATGGCAGATTATGGGAACTTGGTGGAAAACCAGGATTTGATCAGCTCGCCCACGCCCCCGCCCCCTCCTCCTCACCAGAGGGTAAGTCAGCTGGGAACCTGAAACGTGGGTTTTTAAAATCGTTCCCTCCACAAAATGGAAATCCCTCCTTGCTGATGTTAGCGTGCTTGGTTTGGGCCAGCCCACGTTTGATTTTGACAAAAGAGGTCAAAG
>NW_027690723.1:0-359 GCF_054177405.1 Leptonychotes weddellii | reverse complement strand
GTGCTTCCACACCCACAGGGGCCCCTTTGCTGGCCAGGCCCGGGTTGTCTCTGTGCTTCGGTGAGCGGGTCAGCTGGGACCAGGGCTTGCCCCACTGGCCCCCAGGTGCTGTTTGAAGTTTGCCAACGGCTTGCGAGACTGTGCATGTTGCATGGGCAGTCGGGCTCCAAGAAGTTCCGGCAGAGGTGCCCCAGAGTTGCTGGGGAATGTGCTCCCAGTCTACAGAGGACCGGACAGCCAGCAGGACTGTGCTCCTTGGGTTCCATCTCCAGCAGAGGAGCAGGGAGCCTTCCGAGCAGTTTAGCAATAACTGACACTCGTATTGCACTTACTGTGTCTCAGGCAAGATCTTAATACTT
>NW_027690722.1:0-359 GCF_054177405.1 Leptonychotes weddellii | reverse complement strand
CAGCCCCACGTCCTCCCGGAGTCCCCACAGCACGTCCGGAGGAGACCCGGCTCCTGTCAGCGTGGACGCGGCCCCACGCCCTCCCGGAGTCCCCACAGCACGTCCGGAGGAGACCCGGCTGCCGTCAGCGTGGACGCGGCCCCACGTCCTCCCGGAGTCTCCACAGCGGGTCCTGAGGAGACCCGGCCCCCGTCAGCGTGGACGCGGCCCCACGTGCTCCTGAAGTCTCCACAGCGGGTCCTGAGGAGGCCCGGCTGCCCTCAGCGTGGACGCGGACCCACGTCCTCCCGGAGTCTCCACAGCGGGTCCTGAGGAGACCCGGGTCCCGTCAGCGTGGACGCGGCCCCACGTCCTCCCGG
>NW_027690721.1:0-359 GCF_054177405.1 Leptonychotes weddellii | reverse complement strand
TATCTTCTTGTTAGATTGTTCTCTTTATGCTTATGTAGAGTCCTTCTTTGTCTCTTGTTACAGTCTTTGTTTTAAAGTCTATTTTGTCTCATATAAGTAGTACTACCTCAGTTTTCTTTTCACTTCCATTTGCATGATAAATTCTTTTCCATCTCTTCACTTTCAACCTGCATGTGTGTTTAGATCTGAAATGAGTCTCTTGTAGGTAGCATATAGGTGGGTCTTGTTCTTTCATTCACTCCATCACCTATGTCTTTTGATTGGAGTGTTTAGTCCATTTACATTCAAAGCAATTATTGATAGGTATGTACTAATTGTCATTTTGTTCCTTGTTTTATGGTTGTTTTTGTAGTTCTTCT
>NW_027690720.1:0-359 GCF_054177405.1 Leptonychotes weddellii | reverse complement strand
TATTTTTATTTATTTATTTATTTTTTTAAAGATTTTATTTATTCATTTGAGAGAGAGAGAATGAGAGAGCACATGAGAGGGGGGAGGGTCAGAGGGAGAAGCAGACTCCCCGCCGAGCAGGGAGCCCAATGCGGGACTCGATCCAGGGACTCCAGGATCATGACCTGAGCCGAAGGCAGTCGCCCAACCAACTGAGCCACCCAGGCGCCCACATCCAGCAATTTTAGACAGTTCCACATGACTTTCTGTCTCTATGATTCAGACTACCTAGGTATCTCCTATAAGTGGAATAACACCGTGTTTGTCTTCTTTTTTTTAAAGATTTTATTTATTTATTTGAGAGAGAGAGAATGAGAGAG
>NW_027690719.1:0-359 GCF_054177405.1 Leptonychotes weddellii | reverse complement strand
TTGAGGGTTAATTACCTCCCTTTTGAGTCATATGCTCTCTGGCATTTTATATGTTCTGATATTTTATTTCTATATTTTGTTTCTTAATGTAAGCTAGACCTTGTTATCCTCATTTCATAAAGGCACGATTTGCTTTGATTTATCATGTTTACCATTTTCTGCTTTCCATGTCTGCTTCATCCCAGATATTCCATTCAAATTGTTTTTTCCCAGCTATATTAAACCCTCTCTCATCTTATGTTTGTTGGAAAAATAGCTTTCTAGTGCCCTCTTCTTTAAGACAGGGACTCTGGGCAGTTGACTCTAGGTTGGCAGAAACTTTCACTACTTTGTATATGTGCTGCTGAAGCGAGCACTAA
>NW_027690718.1:0-6898 GCF_054177405.1 Leptonychotes weddellii | reverse complement strand
CCCTAAGGAAGTGTGTGGGAGGCATAAAGACTACATTTCTAGTTGTGTCCTCTAGGTGAGGGATTCAAAGTGAAGTCGACAGAGCTTTTGCTCATTGTGAACTAGTGTATCACCGAGTGGCACAGAACCACTCAGGTACCTGCATACCCGGACCCCCTGTGTCTGATGATCTGTCCCTTACGAGTGGGACACTGGGCTGCTGTGCCTGCTTGTTGCTTTGCCTGCCTACCCCTGTCTTGCTTCAAAGCCAGAAAGAATTTGGGTGCAAAGGGTATGCAGGATGTAATCCTAGCATCCTGGTTCCCCAACAGCCTTTGCAAACAGCACTCCTTAAGTGCTGTTTCCTGGTGAAGAATACTTATATTAATAATACCTCTGGAGGCAAAAATTCAATCGAGAAGAAATGGCTCCTAGAACTCATTCCCAAAGTTTTGGTTTTGTTGTTGGCCTGTTTTCTGGGCAAAGTATAACCTATAACCCCTTCCTGTAGGGGGCGGCAGGGAGCAGAGGGAGCAATGAAGCCTGCTGAAGTCTGGGCTGGTGCCAGAAGGAACCCTAGAATTCTGCTTGATTGCTTGTGCTCTTCTGTGTTTAGAAGATACTGTCTCTCCCCTTGAAGAGTGCTCTAATTTTACATTTTTTCCCCTAAGGAAAAGTGAAAGAGAAGCTATGTAGACTAGTCTGTTGTCACATGCCTCTGAGCTGACCCATTACAGTTCAGACCTTTTGTACATACGTCTGTTTTCGACCTTGGCCACAGGGCTAACCATGGGTAGCACTGGAGGAGTTACCAAATGGTAAATGAGAGGGGATATTCCACAGTGACTGAGGTAGAAAGGATAAAGCGGGGAGCCTGCTGCCCTAGGACCAGGCAGTAAAGTAGAGCTTTATTTGGCCTCTGCAGCATTTACATCTGTAGTTTAGCTCTGCATGTGCTTCCAGGCTGGAAGTAGGAAAAACACACAAGTACAAGTTGGCTTTTCATATATTGAGTATAAAAAGAGATTCAGATTTGGGGTTAGTTGGCTGGAACTGCCAGGGATTCTATGTGGGACTGCAGCTGGGAAAGACACCTCAGCTTTTCTCCAGGTCGACCACCAGGTAGGGGTGGGTGTTCTTCAGGGCCTGAAGGAGCAGATCTTTGCAGGTCTTGTTCCAGGCTGGAGCAAAGCTGAGGAGCTTCCTCATCTTCATTGGGTTGGTGGACTCGGCCCGCACTGCCCCGTACTGCTCCTCTGACAGGACCGTACCATACAGGGCGTCCAGCACCCCATCCACGTCTGTGACACGCGTGATGAGGGCTGCCCGGTGCTGGTCCACAAAGTGCGGTGCTGCAGGCAGAATGGAGGCGAGCAGCTGAGCCAGTTCCCAGGGTGGATACTGGGGTCTGTTCCCCCTGAGCTCTGCTTTCTTCAGAAATTGCTCTGTAACCCTAAGGGGTGGGGCTCAAGGTGGGCAGCCCGCCCACACTACAGATAGGGTGGGATGAGTATAAGTTTGTTTCTCTCTCCCTCCCACCAGCCCCCCCGCCCCCCAACCAGGTGTGCCGCAAGGGGTACGTGTGTGGGTGGGAAGGATAGGCCCAACCTTGCTCCCTTTGTTCCTGGCTGTGGGACACAGCTCCAGGCTGTGCAGGGGTGTCGTGGGGTGTGGCTGAGAGGTTGGCAGTGAAGGCCTCACTTGGCTTGGCTGCCATCTCTTAAGAAGCCTGGATCTCAGCAGGTGCCCCTCAGGTGTGGCCCAAGTGGTGTGTGGGTGGGTAGGAAGGGTAGGCCCACTCTTGCTTTCCCAGTGTTGCTGGCTGGGGGACACAGCTCCAGGCTGTGCTGGGATGTGGCCAGAGAGGTTGGGAGTGAAGGCCTCACCTGGCTTGATTGCAGTCTGGTGATCCTGGATCCCAGCAGGCCCTGGAGCGGGGCCTATAAGGAAATCAGTCAAGTGGTCCCCTTCCCTTCCATTACCGTATCTCTAGTCTCTCTGGGGCAGGGGCCCCTTGGTCCGGAAGCCAAGTTCAGGGCCAAGCACAGGAAACCCTTCCCAGTAGGAGGAGCATTTGTAATTTTAGAGGGTAGGAGGAACTGAAAGCAAAAGAGCCCAAGGGGCAAACGTTGGGGTGGGGGCTGGTGTGGTGAGGGGACAGAGGAGGCCCAGCGATCTGGGCCCTTGCAGAGCGTGGAGCGGGTGTGCTCACCTTTGCGCACCATCTCCTGCAGCTGCTCCGCTGTTTCCTGCATGCCAATCTCACGCAGCACGACCGCGGTGAGCTCTGCGCTGTACTCTTGCAGATAGAAAGAGACGAGCTTGTCTGTGAGGTCCATGGCATCCATGGACATCAGTGTCCCCCGCGGGATGCGCCCATAGCCTTCGCGCAGCGGCACTGAAAGTAGCTTCAGCTTGAACTTCTTGAACTCGTCTGCAGTCAGGTTCTCCAGCGCGTCCAGGATGGCGTCGCGAGTGCGCCCCATGGCTCTGCCGCTGGTGCTCACCCGGGATGTCTGCAGACCAGGAAGTCTGCTCCGGGGCGGGACCTGGAACTCCCCGCCTTCTCCCGATTCCCGCCTTCGCCCCAGCTCATTGCCGGGTGGCATAGGGCGCCCCGACCACCCCATTGGTTCCCACCCACCAAGGTCTCCAGGCTCACTAACCTGGCCATCAGGGGGCGCTGGGATTGCGTCCAGCTGATGTGTGAGGTGGGACCCAGGAGATGGCAGAGGGGCTCATGGGGTAGTGCCTCCATCTCCAGGCTTGCAGTAACTAGCACAGACCAGAACCTGGTTTATTGGAAGTGCCAAGGTTTAGAATCTTGAAATTCTAGAACGCTAAAATGTCCACATTTCCCTGAATCTTAGCGTCCACTCTCACGTGTTATAGAATCTTAGAATCTTAGAATCCTAACAACCAGAGCCATGTAGCTTACCAAATTGCACGCACAGAGAAGAAAAGATGTAAAAAAAAGGGTAGAGGGGCACTGGGTGGCTCAGTTGGTTAAGGGTCTGCCTTCAGCTCAGGTCATGATCCCAGGGTCCTGGGATCGAGCCCCGCATCAGGCTCCCTGCTCAGCAAGGAATCTGCTTATCCCTCTCCCTCCACTCCTCACTCCTGCTCATGCTCTCTCTCTCTCAAAACCTTAAAAAAAAAAAAAAAAGTGTACTTTCTCTGTGCCTGTTAACTTATCTGTAAAATGGGATCATAACACTTGTCCACTTAGTAAATATTCCAGTGTAACATGGGCTACCTGATGGCCTCTACCTGATGGCCACAAGTGGCCAGATACTTCCTGGGACAGCCAGGATTTGGTCCCAGGAGCTGAATTTCTGGGGAAGTGATGATGAGACACTTGTAATGAACGGTTGAGAAACTTCTCGATGGAGGGAAAGTCATGGGTGCAGAGTCACCCTGGGCCCAGGGGGCTTGATCTAGAAGAGCAAGTGAAAGGTGGCATGAGTAGGCATTGGAGCCCAAGCTGTGCCCAGAATCCTTAACTTGTCTTTAACGTGTCTGGGAAGGCCCTGCTGGTCTGGCCCCCGTGGACCTCACCAGCTTTGTCTTGTGCCACACCCTGTTCTCTCTCTGTCTCTGAGTTTCAACCACACTGGCCTCTCAGTTCCTCAAATGTGCCACACTCCTTTGCTTCTCCAAGGCTTTTTTTTTGGTTGTGTTTTTTAAATTTTTTATTTCAGAGAGAGAGAGAGCATGAGTGGGGGACAGGCAGAGGGAGAAGCAGACTCCCCGCTGAGCAGGGAGCCTGATATGGGACTCAAACCCAAGACCCTGGGGTCATGACCCCAGCCGAAGGTAGACGCTTAACTGACTGAGCCACGCAGGCGCCCCTCTCTAACCTTTCAACGTGTTCCCTTGATCTGGAAATTTCTTCCCTCACTCTTTGCCTGGTAAATTCTTGAGACTTTAGGTTTCCAATTAAATGTCACTTCCTCTGGCCAACCAGGTTTAGAATCCCTCCCAGACTAGTTCATAACACCTGCTTTCATAGCAATTGTGACTGAATTGTAACTATGGATTTGTTTAGCATCAGTCTTCCCTGCCGGTCTGTAAGTCATGCCTGTCCAGGTCATTGTTGCATCCACAGCATCCAGAACAGTACTTGGCCTATCGTGGTTGTTCAAGAAATCTTTGTGGAACCAGTAATGAATGAAGGGGCCTTGTGGGAAACGAATCATGAGTGACTCTTAACTATAGAGAACAAACAGGGTTGATGGAGGGAGATGGGTATTAAGGAGGCATATGTTATGATGAGCACTGGGCATTATATGTAAATGATGAACCACTGAACCTTACTCCTGAAACCAATATTGAACTGTATGTCAACTAACTAGAATCTAAATTAAAAACAACAACAACGAAGGCATCTTGTGGTTCAACGGAGGATACCAGAGGCAGCTGCCAGGAGCTGGAAGACTGTGGGCTTGAAGCTGTCCAGTGTCTAGTTTGAATCTGGGCTCTCCTTCCTAGGTGGTTATTGGGAATCCTTCATTTTTCCATTTCAGCTGGGTTGTAACAATCACCATTGCTTTTACTGATGTGATCCTGACATACACATTTATTTATTCATTTGTTGAACATCCGTCACCCAGCTGTGAGCTCGGTGAAGGCAGGGACCTTGTGTGTCTTGTTCATTGCTGAATCCCCAGCATCAAGACAGTACTTGATCCCTAGGAGGTGCTCAGTGAGGATTTGCTAAATGAAGGAATAAATGAGGCCGTGTTACCTGCAGCATGTTGTATTCAAGAGCTTCCAGCAAGGGTAGTAGTGGGGCTCACTCCCCATCCTTGTGCATGTTGCCTCACGTGGTCTAGGTATATTATGTGCCAACATCCCACCATGGGTGGCACCTGTGGTCCAATAACCAGTGTTCCTTGGCTTATGGCTGTTTATTATTGTGCCTCTTCCCTGGTCTTTATCCTTTTACAATCTCCGACTCATTTTGTACACTGTGGCCAAGAGGCTACTGCTTCCTAGCGCACACATTGATCTTACGCCTTCCCTGCTCAGAAACCTAGGACTCTCCAGTGCCCTCAGAGTCAAGTCCAAGCTCCTTGGCTTGGTCTTCAAGATCCTTGCCAACCTCCTCAGCTACACCTTCGACAGTGTTGGCCTCTGGACTTCTCTCCACAAGTGGCACCTTTTCTCTGCTTGGCCTCTTTAAAGTCCCTTCTGGTTGCCTTGATGAGTTAATGCTTGTCCCAACATCCATCAGGAGTCACTTTTTCGAAGAAATAATAAAAATTTGAGCCCCCTCTTTAGGCTGTGATCTTTTACATGCATTATTTCAAAGCCTGACAACAATCCCTGGGGGACAGGGTCTAGTAGCCCTATTTCACCAACGAGAAGACTGAGGCTCAGAGAGGTTGAGGGACTTGCCGAAGGTCCTATAGCTGAGGGGATCATATAGCTTGTCTGTCTGGATTCTGAATTTGTCTTCTGTCTACTCTTCCCTGTTGACTTTTCTGTCCTCTGTGCAAAATGAATTATTCCTTCACACGTCTGCAGGATGCCTTTACGATGCCTTTATCATACAGTGTGTCCATTCACTCTGTTTTCCCACCAGACTGAGAGCTCCTTGAGGACCCTCTGTGATCCACAGCACCCACCACAGGGCTTGGCATAACTCCAGCCATTATAAGCCTTTATGGAATGACAAAAGAATCGTAGAATCTAGAATCATAACAACCTGCTCTTTTCACATTGGTAGAATCTTACATGCTTTTAAAAAAAAAAAAGATTTTAGGGGCGCCTGGGTGGCTCAGTCGTTGGGTGTCTGCCTTCGGCTCGGGTCATGATCCCAGAGTCCTGGGATCAAGCCCCACATCGGGCTCCTTGCTCCGCGGGAAGCCCGCTTCTCCCTCTCCCATTCCCCCTGCTTGTGTTCCCTCTCTCGCTGTGTCTCTCTGTCAAATAAATACATAAAATCTTTAAAAAAAAATTATTTATTTTGGAGGGAGAGAGTGAGTGTGCATGAGCAGGGGTGAGGGGAGGAGCAGAGGGAGAGACGGGGGAAAGAATCTCAAGCAGACTCAAGCTCATGTGGTGCTCCATCCATGATCCTGAGATCATGAGCTGAGCCGAAACCAAGAATTAGATGCTTAACCGACTGAGCCACCCAGGTGCCCCAATGCTTTGGGTTTTTGAGTCATGGAATTTTAAAAAATGATTGCCTGACTCAACCCCCACATAGAGCAGGGACCCCTAGCCACATGGCCATATTTCTGTATCTCTTGAGCCATTGTTTGGATGGGATGGCCTTGGCTTTA
The DNA here is from genome assembly GCF_054177405.1 of Leptonychotes weddellii. Classification (NCBI taxonomy): domain Eukaryota; kingdom Metazoa; phylum Chordata; class Mammalia; order Carnivora; family Phocidae; genus Leptonychotes; species Leptonychotes weddellii. The sequence continues at coordinate 629 of NW_027690718.1, read as the reverse complement.
AGTAAACTCAATGTAACATATTTCAATGGAACCCGTGGGACTGTGGGAAATTGTGCCTGGGAGAATGTGTGTCATCCCTAGGAGGAGAAGGTGGGCTTCTCCTTCCAGCTGGCTTCCTGGGGGCAATGGGGCTGAAGATTTGTGACATGGCACAAGGGTCATGTGCCCTTCCCTTGTTCCTGCATGTCACCACCCAGGACCCTTCTGGGCCCAGGTTGTCCCTGGCATCCAACCCCAGTCAAATTTCTGCTCACACATATTCAGACCGGGACACGGAAGATCCAGGCTGTGATTTTCATACGACACCTCAGATCATGTGCTGGCCCTTTGGTGTGATGTCATAGGGAGGCAAGGGACAAGGGACGGGAGAACAGCTTTTCCTTTCATGGAACCGGAAGCCTCACCAGCCGGTGGTTTTAGGATTCGCCTCAGTTAGAACAAGTGACACTTTTTGGCAGGTGGATGTGCTCTATGAGCATATTGTAGACTCTGAACTCAGAAGGGAACATAGGTTTTGGAGAATCTATTTTATTCTATTTTTTTTTCTAATATTTTATTTAATTGACAGAGAGAGACAGCGAGAGAGGGAACACAAGCAGGGGGAGTGGGAGAGGGAGAAGCAGGCTTCC
>NW_027690717.1:0-359 GCF_054177405.1 Leptonychotes weddellii | reverse complement strand
GAGGATTATGTGAGTTAAACATTTTAAAGTGCTCATAAAAACGTCCGGCTCTTGGTAAGAATTTGCTAATACTATTGCTGTTGTTATTCTTATTATTGTACTTCCCTTTGGTTCTCCTCTGCCCATGTGTGCGATCTCAGGAGCCTGTGGGCTGGACAGCTCCCCTTGGGCGCCCAAGCTCCCAGAACAGCTCAGAGGGTCGGGGAATACAGCCAGCCCATCTGTAAACTGGGGCCATTCCACCCCATCTCCACCCCTTCCTGCCAGTCTGGATGCTCAAGTCTGGAGTCTGGAGAGGAGGAAGCAGTGTGGGCTGAGGGTCTCACCTCTGTCGGAGCCCCATGTTCCCCAATAGACAT
>NW_027690716.1:0-359 GCF_054177405.1 Leptonychotes weddellii | reverse complement strand
TAATGATTAACACATTTTATGACATTCCCTCAAACGATGGAGAAACACTACCCAGCATCTTATTGCCTTCTGTACTTCCTGCATCTAAAGTATCCCTTTCCCTGACACAGAAGTTCTTTCTGTGTCTCTTTTTTCCCCTGTTCCTTTGCCAGCTGAATTTTTTTTATAATTTTATTTTATTATATTAATCACCATACATTACATCATTAGTTTTTGATGTAGTGTCCCATGATTCATTGTTTGCGTATAACACCCAGTGCTCCATGCAATATGTGCTCCTTAATACCCATCACCAGGCTAACCCATCCCCCTATCCCCCTCCCCTCTAAAACCCTTAGTTTGTTTCTCAGAGTCCATAG
>NW_027690715.1:0-359 GCF_054177405.1 Leptonychotes weddellii | reverse complement strand
AAATAATCCTTATGCCAAGAGGCATATTTTCAAGTGGCACATTCTGCTCCAGTTCAACCTCAGGGACAGAGTTGAGTCATGGTGGCAAAGATTTTCTGGGGCCTACAGTGTCTATTTACTATCTGACCCTTTACAGAAAAAGTTTTCTAGAATACTCCAGAACTGGAATCCAAGACAGGTTATATATCTGCTCCCAGGGAGATGGAAGGGAGAGTCCTCCTATGTGGATGAATTGTGATCCTACTGGAAGTCAGTGGAATAGAACAGAGGAGCTTCAAGCAGGGAAACAAGGTTTGGACTCCAACTAGAAAGAATTATAATGATTTAATGTAACATGAAACAAAAATTACCACACCGTG
>NW_027690714.1:0-359 GCF_054177405.1 Leptonychotes weddellii | reverse complement strand
ATCTTCATGACTTTGAATTAGGCAATGGTTTCTTAGGTATACTGTCAAAAGTATAAGCAACAAAAGAAAAAAATTGGTAAATTTGGCTTTATTGATATTAGAAACTTTCAAAGGAACTGTGTTTCAAAAGACACCAGCAATAATGTGAAAAAAAAAAAAACCTACATAAGGAGAGAAAATATTTGTAAGTTATATATCTGATTAGGGACTTATATCCTTCATATATAAAGATTTCTTAACAACTCAATGATAAGAAGGACAAATAATCCAAATAAAAATGGAGAAAGGATTTAAATATATATTTCTCCAGAAAAGATATATAAATGGAAAATAAATACATGAACACATGCTAAACATGA
>NW_027690713.1:0-359 GCF_054177405.1 Leptonychotes weddellii | reverse complement strand
CTCTCTCAAATAAATAAATAAAATCTTAAAAAAAGAAAGACCATTACTCAAAGGATGAATTTTTGATTGGAAAGGAATCTGAGCTTTATTCAAAGGCCAGCAACCTGGAGAGAAGGTGGATTCTTGTCCAAAAGCCAACTCTGAGGTTTCTGCCTGGCCCGAGGGTTTTTAGAGGAGTTTAGGGTAGTTAATTTGCAAAGGGAGTGCAGGGGCCTGCAACATTTCTTGATTTCATGCAGACTCGATGATGCCAGCTACAAATGTGATCTCAGTGCTCTGGGGTTGTGTGAGGGGGTCCAATTCTTGTTTCATTATGCACAGGAGTACTCTGTTCTTTCTGCAAAGAATGGCAGAGTCTA
>NW_027690712.1:0-359 GCF_054177405.1 Leptonychotes weddellii | reverse complement strand
TAACCAAAGACTTGTTTTTCTTTATGAATATTTTGAAAACTGGCCTGTTTTTGTTTTCATCCTGCTGTGCTTTGTCTGTGAGGCTGCTTGGATTTCAGCAGCTGTGGCCCCTTAGAGAAAACGTGTGTCCAGGAGCCTGGATGGAGGGATTAGGAGACAGGAGCTCCAGTTATGGGCAAGATCAACCCGCTGTTCACGCGAAGAGATCATCCCTGGCAATTTTAAAAGGAAGCTCCTGGGGTGCCTGGTAGAGCTTGTGACTCTTGATCTCAGGGTCATGAGTTCAAGCCCCACGTTGCGGGTAGAGCTTACTTAAAAAATATATTTCAAGATAAAAACTTCAAAAATTAAAAAAAAAA
>NW_027690711.1:0-359 GCF_054177405.1 Leptonychotes weddellii | reverse complement strand
ATAAATAAAATCTTAAAAAAAAATCTCAGAGGGTATAAATGAGAACTAAAGTGTTGTAAATAATTACATTGCCCAGAAGATGGTGAACATGCTTATTTATATTCGACGTTAATAACTCAAGGATGACCTTGTAACCTCCAGGCTAACACAAAAAGAACAGTACAAAGTTAAGAAAGCAAGGTTTGAGGGGCATCTGGGCGGCTCAGTTGGTTAAGTATCCAACTCTGGATTTTGGCTCGGGTCATGATCTCAGGGTCATGAGACGGAGCCCCGTGTCGGGCTCTGTGCTGGGCGTGGAGTCTGCTTGAGATTCTCCCTCTCCCTCTGCCTCTGTCCCTCTCCCCTCTCTAAAAAAAAAA
>NW_027690710.1:0-359 GCF_054177405.1 Leptonychotes weddellii | reverse complement strand
ACATTCTTCACATGTGTCTTAGCTGAGGCCGCTCTCACAAAATATGATAAACTGGGTGGCTTGTAAGCAACAGAAATTTCTCACTTCTGGAGGCTGGATATCTCCCATAACATTCCCCATACGGTCTGGTTTTATGTCTGGTGAGGACCAGCTTCCGGATTTATAGATCTCCCCAAAGGGTCCTCACGTGATTGATAGGCGAAGCAAGCTGTCTCAGAATACTTAGAAGACATTAAAACCATTCATTAGGAATTCACACACATGATCCATTCTAGTATCAATTACCTCCCAAAGACATCACCTGCTACTCCTATTGCATTACAGGACAGGGAGTCAACATATCAACATCAGTGAACAGA
>NW_027690709.1:0-359 GCF_054177405.1 Leptonychotes weddellii | reverse complement strand
TTCAGTGTCCACCCATGTTGTGACATGCATCAGCCCCTCATTCACTTTTTCACTGTGACTAAACATAGCATTGAGCACTTAAAATATTTCAGGTGCACAGTTCTCTGGCCTTAGCTGAGTTCCCACGGTGGTACATCATTCTCCAGCACTTTTTCCTTCTCCCCGAGGGGGACTCTGTATGCATGAGACACCAACTCCCCGTTCCCCTTTCCCCTCGGCCCCTGCAGCCACATTCTAGTCTCCGGCTCTGGATGCTTCATATAAGGGGGATCACACAGTATCTGTCCTTCTGTGACTGGCTGATTTCACTCAGCATAATGACTTCCAGGTTCAATCCGTGTTGTAGCCTGTGTCAGAAC
>NW_027690708.1:0-359 GCF_054177405.1 Leptonychotes weddellii | reverse complement strand
TATTTTATAATGCAGAGTTTAGAATTCAGACAGTCATGTAGCTTATATCTACCTTATTTATAACTTTGCAGAATGAAGATAATCCTAAAGTTTGAGTTTAGTGGCTCTCTATAACACATAGCTTTTAAAATTTCATGGAATCGTGGGGGCGGAGCAAGATGGCAGAGGTGTAGGAGACCTGAATTTTGTCTGATCCCAGGAATTCAGCTGGATAGGGATCAAACCATTCTCAACACCTAAGAACTCAACAGGAGATTGAAGAAACGAATAGCAACAATTCTCTGAACAGAAAAGCAACCACTTTCTGGAAGGTAGGATGTGCAGAGAAGTGAATCCGAGGCAATATTCGGGAGGATAGA
>NW_027690707.1:0-6898 GCF_054177405.1 Leptonychotes weddellii | reverse complement strand
GAGCAGGGAGCCCGATGCGGGACTCGATCCCGGGACTCCAGGATCATGACCTGAGCCGAAGGCAGTCGCTTAACCAACTGAGCCACCCAGGCGCCCCACTACAAGCATTTTCTTGTCAGATGACTTAAAAGGATATAACCCAGAAAAGCATGGTCACATCTCAGTGCATCATTAAATGTTGATGAAAACACCATCAAACATTCCAGAAAACATTTCATTGTCCCTTGAAGTTAGCTTTATTATTTGTCATTAAAAATGCAAACTGCATTCTATAAGAAATTAGGCAAACCATCCGCACATATGTTTACATCACTGCAGACACTGGCAGGGTTAGGGACCTGGATAAAGGATTAAGAGTTCAAAGGAATACATTAACTTGGTTTTGAATCTTATCAAAAAATTGAGTCCTCTCCACCATTTGTTACTCCCTTATCTTGAAATTACAAAAGAGTACAACAAATAATTTTCATCAACTTAATGGAGACCTTCCAGCAAACACCTAAGTCCACTGCCAGGAGGTTTGCAGGGTTGTCTGGGTTTACGCTCTGTCCTCACAGCCTCCAGCCGTGGCGGATGCCTTTGTGACAGCCTACTGAGTTTGTAACCAGAGCCTTCATCCTATTCTCCTCTGATAGAGGAGACATTCGGAAGGTCTCTGGGTGAACTTCAAATAGGAAGACGTAGTCTGGAGTTCGGGATCAAGAAGGCTTCCAGGGGGAGGGGACCTGTGAGCTAAGATCTCAGTGATGAGTAGGGACTGGGGATGGGGAGGCAGTGAAGAAAGTTCCATCTGAGGAGCAGGAACAGGGAGCAGGAGAGCTGGAGAGGAAGCTGATTGGGGGGCCAGGGAGTGCCAAAGACCTTGTCCTTGACCAAACTTTAGCCAGCTCCTCTGAGCCTTCTTCTTGAGTAAGTCTTGACCTTGTCCCCTGCCTCCCACCCACTGTCCCATAACTTTGGCCTGCCTAGCCCAGGTTTAGCAAAAATCCTGCTAAGTCAGTTTAGAAAGAGTCTCTCCCTTTTGATATGTTGCCTTCGGCAAGATTCTGTTAAGTCAGTTTAGCAAGAACCACCCCACCTTGATATCTCCTCTTAGAAATTTTCCATCACTGACCTCTTCATGCTACTCATTGCCTATAAATTCCCACTGTCCTTGTTGTATTGGAAGTTGAGCCAGATCTTTCTCTCCTATTGCAAGAGTCCTGAACAAAGACTTCCTTACCATTTTAACAAGTCTTAGATCATTGTTTTCTTTAACAGGAGTAGAGAGCAAGGTGTCGGGGGAGACGAGAATGAGGGCATGTTGAAATAAATTTCCAGGCCCCAGATGGAGCTGCTCCTGCCGAGGGTGTCATGTCAGCAAGCTCAAACTTAAATAACTTTTGTGTCCCTGCCTGTCCTTTTGCATCTATCCATCTGACAAGAAACATAGCATAACGGGTCGGCCGATGCCCCAATGCCAAAACAACTCTGGGCTCTACACTGATTTCCTTATTTCTTATTCATTTTCTCTTTTTCTTTCTTGTTCCTTACTGTTTATCCTATAAATGCTTCTTGCCTTCCACCTCATTTTGCAGTTCTTTGGACCATTGGGAATGGAGACCACCCACTGCATGAAGTGTTAATATCATCTAACTTACCTTCTTTAATCATTTTTAGCAGGTGGAAGAAGCAGAGGGTAGAGGAGTTGGGGGAGGCAGACAGGCAGATCAGGCAGGGGCTCCTAGTCCACAATAAAGATTTTGGTTTCTATTAAACAAGAACATAAAGGCACTGAAAAGTTTAAAGATACACAGTGACATGATCAGATTTGCATTTTTGAAACGTCATTTTAGCCTTTAACAAAGAACAATACCAGTTTAGAAATTCTTTACAATACGTAAAGGGACATGAAAGACAAGTGAGCTCATTTGTACTTATACAAAGTGGCACCACCAGTGACCACATCTCAGCAGGAATTTGAAATCTTGGTCAGCCTACAGCTTAGTCCACATTCCCCTACCTCATGTTCCCCTACCGCAGTCCACCTGCAGCTAAAATATGGTAGCCCTGATTGGCCATGGCTAGCGTGCTGGGGATGCTTGCTGCAGGGGTATTTTTGCTGTCACTCCAGCAGCCCCACCTGAGAGAGGTACAGGGTTCTGGGGGACAGGACTTGCTGGCTTGCTGGCAGCACAATTTTTTTTAAGATTTATTTATTTGAGAGAGAGAGAGCATGCACGAGTGGGAGAAGGGGCAGAGGGAGAGAATCTTCAAGCAGACTCCCTGCTGAGCATGGAGCCCCGACTCTGCACTCCATCCCAGGACCCTGAGAGCATGACCTGAGCTGAAACCAAGAGTCTCTTGCTCAACCAACTGTGCCACCCAGGTGCCCCTGGCAGCATAGTTTATAGCCCCAGTTTCTATTTTAAGATATGATGACATTAAGATACTATTTGGAGAAAGCTCTTCTCGAACTGCAAGTTGCGTATCTGGAGTCACAGAGGTAGGAGGACGAGGTAGAACCACACAGTGAAACCAATGCGGGCCATTAACCCTTCAGGCAAAATAGATTCATTGAGGTTAGCAGAACAAGAGCAGAGGTTGGAAAAAATTGAACAGAAGAGGTAAGTTTTGGGTGAAAGAGAGGTCTAAGGTATTCCATATTGTGAAACCATGGACGTGTAGGAGATGAGACAAGAGTGTGCAGGTATCCAAAGTAAGAGCCGGGTAGCCTTGACAATGGACTCTGGTAGGATAGGAAATCAGAGTCCCAAAGAGCAAGGTGAAAAGTGTGATATGCAATCTGTCACCTGTACCTAGACGATGGCATGCCCCCATGTGACTGATGTATCCAGGACTATAAGTGTCTTAGAGAAGCCTCTGCATTATCTTACTGCATTCTAGAATGCGACCTCATCTTTGTTTGCTGGGACAGATGGACTCACTGGGAAGCATGGCTTCCCTTCTGCCTTTCAGAAGAGCACTCTCAAGTAAATTTTTTGATGTTTGGAATTTGCCTCAAACACAAGTAGGCCACCTTATTACTAAATTAGACTCACCAACAACTTTGTTTTTCTCTGATTAAAAAAAAAAAAAATGTAGCTCCCTACACTTCACTCTATAGGATTTCCCCATCCTCTGCTGAACTATGGGATGTTGCTTTTCCATTCACGGTCAGCTCAGTAGCAGAGAAGGTGAAGTTTCTAGCCTGAAAATTAAGCAGGCCTCTGGAGGGGAGCATTTTGCTTCATGATCTGGCTGCCAGCTCTTTTAAGGTCTCATCTTTTTAGGATCTGGTTATGGTATGTTGTCCTGCTCCATAAGTGTTTGAAAACAGGATTGCAATTTGACAGGTGGGAACATGAATCATGTCTGCCAATGCTTTCCCAAGGAGCAATGGAGGCATTTTAAGAAATCGAGCCGGATGCACTTACGTGCTCTCTCTGTGATAATGACGATAAACAAAAGCACTTGGCCATCCTGTAAGTACATGCAATATTCCATTATGACAGCCAAAAAGCACAGTCACTTCTAACCTGTTATATAAGAATGCGCTGTAATCAAGGCCTCCTGGTGTAGTCACCACACAGACACAGGTATTTTTAAAAGCTGGGAAAGTACGCAAGAGGGACCACAACACATGAATTTTTTTCCCTCCCACCGCTTTTTCTGTGGGTGGCAATCAGCAGTGGATATTTGTGGCAATTGACCTTTATATAAATGAATGAGCATTAGTCTGGAGCATCGATTGGTAAGAATTTTGCTTTCATTAAGCAGTAGGACTTGTGGCTTGCTATTTGGGTCAGGAAAGCTTGACGCGATCAAAGTTTTAATTAGAAACATGCTAGCCTTAATTACTTGTTTGTCACTCTTGTTTGATGTCAGTGGAAATGGCCTTACTTTTGATTCACAGTCTCTAGTTCCACCTCCAATCTACCCCCTACGGCCAGTTAAATTGGTTGGACTAAAACCTAGAACATTTAATTTTGGAAAATCACCTTCATAGTGGAAAGAGACCCTCACAGGCGAAGAACATAAGTAATTATGCCATGGACTTCAGAAAAACCATCTTTTTTTCTGGGAAGTGGCTACTCAGGGGCATCCGAGGTGTCCTTTCATGGCCCCACACCAAGTAGATGATGAAAGTGACTTGCACAAAATAAAGCCAGTTCTGTTCCTGCCCCCTAGTCCCCAGATGCAGCGGGTTCCTTCCCTGATAGCCTCCCTGTAGTCCAAGCTATCAATACACCTACCCCACCACTCCAACACAGGCTCAACCCCACCCCCTGCACTAGGGGATCTGTGCTGGTATTAGGATACCCTAGAGAGAGAAGCCCAGATGGTCTGTGACATAGTAAACTTCTAGGGGGATGAAACCCTCCTTTATCATCTGTGCCCCCTCACCACACATACTACACACACACACACACACACACACACACATGCACACCCTGCCCCAGGGCTTACCAGCACACTGAAGATGCCTAATGAATAGTTATAGATTGACTGACTGGTATGCTGGGCCAAGGAAGGTCTTCCTAACCCCCGGTATCACATAAACTAATTTGTCATATAAGGGAAATTCTGTAACAAGAGATGAAATGCTTTGTGGTAAGGCGATACACTGAAGTCGCCCTTTACCCTACAAATGACTTGAATGAAATAGCTCCAAGTCATCAGCGTTCATTATTAATGTTTATGAGTGTTACCATGTGCCATGCTAACCAAGCCACAAATATTTAAATCTCAACCCTATCCCTTGAGGACATTTGCTCTTATCCCTATTTCATACATGGGGAAAGTTATTACTTTGCCCAGGTGAGTTTGCATCAGACCATATGAATGGTAAGTAGCCAAATCCTATAGTCCAACTGCAGGGCCGGGCCCCCTAAACCTTACTTTGTATTGACAAGCTCATTTATGAACTAGGGTGCAGAAGAAGTAGCTCATGTTCCTGAGGAACTAGGACAGAGAATATGTGTCAGGAGGAGAGAAGGAGAGGCCCAGGACAAGGAGAGTGAGAGAGATAGAACAGGGAAAAGAAAAGTCCTTTTGAAACAAGCCCACCTGTTCTTACTTAAAAATGGTCTGATTATTCACAGTAGGCAAGACATGGAAACAACCCAAATGTCCATTGATGGACGAATGGATACGGAAAATGAGTATTACTCAGCCATAAAAAAAGAAGGAAATCCTTTTGCAACAACATTGAGGGTGTTATGCTAAGTGAAACAAGTCAGGCAGAAAAAGACAAATACTGTACGTTCTCACTTAGATGTTGAATCTTAAAAAAAGCTGAAGTCATAGAAATAGAGAATAGAATGGTGGTTGCCAGGGGCCAGGGGTGTGGCGTGGGTAAATGCATAGATGTCAAAGGGGGTCAAAGGGTCCATACTCCCAGCTAAAAGATAAATGAAATCTGGGTTTCTAGTGCACAGTATGGTGATTATATTCAATGCGGCATTATATACTTGAAGGTTAAGAGAATAGGTCATAAAGGTTATCACCAAACACACACACACACACACACATCGTAATTATGTGAGGGGATAGAGGTATAAACTAACCTTATTGTACTAGTTATATTGTGGTAAATACTTGTATCTAATCATCACATCTAAACTTACCTATGTTATATGTGAATAATATCTCAGTAAAGCTGGAAAACAGAACAAAACTCTAAAAAGATTTACATTAAATATTTCCCAATGTGGGATGCCTGGGTGGCTCAGTCGGTTAAGCATCTGCTTTCGGCTCGGGTCATGATCCTGGGGTCCTGGGATAAAGTCCTGCAACGGGCTCCTTGCTCAGCGAGGAGCTTGCTTCTCCCTCTGCCTACCACTCCCCCTGCTTGTGCTCTCTCTCTCTGACAAATAAATAAATAAAATCTTAAAAATAAATAAATAAATATTTCCCAATCTATAAAAAAATTAAAAATAAAACTATCTGAGGTTGGCCCTGGGCATAGCTTGGTTTGTGGGCTTGGCATCAGAAGGGAAAAGGTCTGTGTATTTGTTTCCTACTGTTACTGTAAGAAGTTCCCCCAAATTCCATGGCTTAAAACAACACAGATTTATCATCTTACAGTTTTGAAGGTCAGAGGTCCTACAGTCAACGTACTGTCAGGTTCCTATTTCTTCTGGAGGCTCCAGGGGACAGAATACGTTTGCTTGACTTTTCTGGCTTCTTAAAGTTACCTGCAGTCCTTGGCTCATGGCCCCATTCTTCCTCTTCAAAGCTGCAGTACAGCATCTTCCAATCTTTTTTCTTACCTCTGTCATCATGTGGCCTTTTTCTGACTTTGACCCTCTTGTCTCCTTCTTATAAAGACCCTAGGGATTACATTGGGCTCATGCAGATAACCTGTCTAGGCAGTAACCCATCCCAAGATCCTTCATCCAAGATCCCTAATCACATCTGCAAGGTTTCCTTTACCAAGTAGGGTAACACATTCATAGGCTCCGAGGATTAAGGTGTAAACATCTTTGGGGCATCTTTATTCAGTATACGATAGTCAGTAAAAATCCCAAGTGCTGTAAATCCAATCTCCTGTCTGATTGAGAAAAGTCACAAAGACTGGAAGTCATCCATACTGTTGAGCATGTGCAGGGGTAAGAATTGTCCCACACAACTAATGAGTAGTGATGGATAGAGAGAAGCTTATGTTATCTTTTTTTTTTTTTTGAGAGGAGCTGATATTATCAAAAATTTCAAAACTTGTCCTTGCTTTTAACCAACAATTTTATTTTTTATAATTGTATTTATTTATTTGAGAGAGAGAGAGAGAGATTGTGAAAGAGCATAAGCAGGGTGAGGGGCAGGGGGGTAGGGAGAAGCAGGCTCCCCTCTGAGCTGGAAGCCCGATGCGGGGCTCGATCCCAGGACTCCGGGATCATGACCTGAGCTGAAGGCAGAT
>NW_027690706.1:0-359 GCF_054177405.1 Leptonychotes weddellii | reverse complement strand
GCTGAGAGCCCGCGCCTGGGCTCCGCCTCTGCAGCCGGCTTCCCGGCTCCGATACCTGGGAGCTCTGCCACACTCAGGCACCCCCGGTCTTTCTGTGACCCCGAGGGTCCTGAGACCACACTGTCCCGGAGGGTTCCACCCCCCGCTTAGCCACCGGAGTGACGTCCCTCAGCGGAGCAGACTTTTAAAAGTTCCGATTTTGTGCTCCGCGGTTCTATCACTTGCCAGAAGCGGCCGACGGAGGCCCCTCCCCCGCCATCTATCCTCCCGAATCGCCTCGGATTCACTTCTCCGCACGTCCTACCTTCCAGAAAGTGGTCGCTTTTCTGATGAGAGAGTTGTTGCTCTTCTTTTCTTCA
>NW_027690705.1:0-359 GCF_054177405.1 Leptonychotes weddellii | reverse complement strand
TACCCCCTGTCAGTGACCCCTAGTAACCACTAATCTGTCTCCCCTTTCTGTAATGTTGCCATTTCAAGAATGAAATTGTACAGGATGTAACAATTTGAGATTGCCTTAGCTTCATTTGTTAAGGCTATTTTCCAGGATATGGAATTCTGGGTTGACAGTCGTGTGTGTGTGTGTGTGTGTGTGTGTGTGTGTGTGTGTGCATCCTCTGTATTTTTCCTGATTGGCTTTTTCTGAGCATTTTGGAATCATGGGTTGATGTCTTTCATCAATTTTAGACCATTCAGAGCAAATATTTCATTAAATATTACTCTTTCTCATTCTCTTTTCTCCTTAGATTCCAATTACACACCTGCTGGACC
>NW_027690704.1:0-359 GCF_054177405.1 Leptonychotes weddellii | reverse complement strand
AAATGAAAGCCTGATATATTTGCCCAGATCTTTTCTTAAGCATTGCTTAAGCTTCTATTGCTTCTATTGCTTAAGCATTGAAGAAAACATTATCCTAATCACACTCAATGTGTGCTATCTCCGGGCACAGCTATCGTGCATTCCTTCCAAGGCTAGCCATTAAGGAGTCTTACCAATGAGAGAGCCCAATGAGAGCTGCAATACCAGACACTTGCCCTCTCACAACATCCAACATTCCTACTAATTCTAGGAAAGACAGCCTGTCGGGCAAGGCTTCACAGTCCATAACTCTCCTTTTATTGTCACTTTTCCCCTCACTCCCCTAGAGGGGCAGTTTGTGAGCCAACTCCAGAACACAG
>NW_027690703.1:0-359 GCF_054177405.1 Leptonychotes weddellii | reverse complement strand
GCGAAGGCAGGAAGCCAGGTGAGACGGGGAGGGGGTGACGGGCCCCAGGGGGTGGTGGCTGTCCTGTGGGCCGACCGAGGGCGGGCTCAGGGCAGCGGCCAGAGAGGGAAGCCGGAGAGGTGGGAAAGGCCGTGTAGAAAGACTCTAGCATCTCCCAGTGAGAAACCCTAGGAAGAAGGGTACACGTGAGCATACGTGTAAATATTTTATCCTTTCGGCTTTTCGAACTTACGGAATGTTGGAAAACACATACAAGCTTTGTTTTTCGTTGTTAGAACTGCTTTCTCTTGACTTGTATGTGGGGATGGGCGGGGATCATACAGAGCCTCAGCTTAAGGCAGGCCCTGGGGGGTTCAGGG
>NW_027690702.1:0-359 GCF_054177405.1 Leptonychotes weddellii | reverse complement strand
AAATATTTAGATGGCAATTAAATGATTTGACTATAGTTATAAACAGAATATACATCAAGCCAAGTTTGAATGGTGGTATTTATCAATTTGACATTCACTAGCAGAAGAAAGTTATTTTTGGAAGCATATTCTTTTTTGTCTGTTTTAAAAATATTATTTAGGGGCGCCTGGGTGGCTCAGTTGGTTAAGCAACTGCCTTTGGCTCAGGTCATGATCCTGGGGTCCCGGGATCGAGTCCCACATCGGGGCTCCCTGCTCGGCAGGGAGTCTGCTTCTCCCTCTGACCCTCCTTCCTCTCATGCTCTCTGTCTCTCATTCTCTCTCTCTCAAATAAATAAATAAAATCTTTAAAAAAAAAA
>NW_027690701.1:0-359 GCF_054177405.1 Leptonychotes weddellii | reverse complement strand
TAACCAAAGACTTGTTTTTCTTTATGAATATTTTGAAAACTGGCCTGTTTTTGTTTTCATCCTGCTGTGCTTTGTCTGTGAGGCTGCTTGGATTTCAGCAGCTGTGGCCCCTTAGAGAAAACGTGTGTCCAGGAGCCTGGATGGAGGGATTAGGAGACAGCAGCTCCAGTTATGGGCAAGATCAACCCGCTGTTCACGCGAAGAGATCATCCCTGGCAATTTTAAAAGGAAGCTCCTGGGGTGCCTGGTAGAGCTTGTGACTCTTGATCTCAGGGTCATGAGTTCAAGCCCCACGTTGCGGGTAGAGCTTACTTAAAAAATATATTTCAAGATAAAAACTTCAAAAATTAAAAAAAAAA
>NW_027690700.1:0-359 GCF_054177405.1 Leptonychotes weddellii | reverse complement strand
CCAGCTGAAACCCAGCTCACCCTGCTGACCCCTGCCCCCGACAGCCTTTCGAGAAGACACTTCATCGTTCCAAGTCCCTCCCTCGCGCACCTCGGTCCCCGGGGAGCGGTGGTCCTCTCTCTGCATCTCGTCACTTGCAAACGCTGCCCTCCTCCCAGCACCCAGCATGCCTGCCGGGCTCGCTTGCGTCTGGGAGGCCCTACCTCGTGAGGGGCTTTCCCATGGCTTCCTCGGTAGCAGGAGCTTGGTGCCTTCGTGTATTTGTGCCCCACACTACCTCGGGACAGCGAGTCTCAGACACAGAGCACTTTCAGTGGAGAAGGAAATGGTCAGAGGCTTATGCAGATGCCAGAGGCATG
>NW_027690699.1:0-359 GCF_054177405.1 Leptonychotes weddellii | reverse complement strand
CTGCTGGTACTTTGGGCCAAGTTTCTGTACCTTCCACACGTGCTGCGAGGTGGCTGTTTGTTACTCTTCTCTCTTCCACTTGTGCTTCATCTCCATCGACAGGTACCTTGCTGTTACTGACCCTCTGGTCTCTCCTAGCAAGTTCACGGTGTCTGTGTCAGGGATATGCGTCAGCGTCTTCTGGATCCTTCCCCTTGTATACAGCGGTGCCGTGTTCTACACGGGTGTCTATGATGATGGGTTGGAGGAATTATCTAGTGCCCTCAACTGTGTAGGAGGGTGTCAGTTGTAAATCAAAACTGGGTGTTGATAGATTTTCTATCCTTCTTTATACCTATCCTTATTATGATAATTCTCTA
>NW_027690698.1:0-359 GCF_054177405.1 Leptonychotes weddellii | reverse complement strand
CAATTATCTGTGGGTTGTTTAATCTATGAAGCTGTGTGACACAGGAGGAAAAACTAAGGCAGAAACACAGTTTGGAGCATCACTCCAAACCAACAAAAAGCTTCTATTTTTCTCACACATTGGAAAAATTAAGATTCCTCCCTCCATTGCAAAAGGAAGACAGAGAGGGGAAGCATTATTTATTTATTTATTTATTTATGCCCATCTCTCAACAAAAATCCCAGCGTATCATTCTGGAATCCTTGTTGGAGACACTCCATTGTCCCTGTTTTCTCCTTGCAAAGACCTCATCCCAAATGTCATTGCCCCAAGGTTTGTGTTTCTGACTTGCCACATAACAATAGAAGTGTTGTGAAATA
>NW_027690697.1:0-359 GCF_054177405.1 Leptonychotes weddellii | reverse complement strand
CCACGGGCCTGAGGTGGATCAACCTGGATAATAACCGAATTCGCAAGATAGACCAGAAGGTACTGGAGAAACTGCCCAGTCTGGTATTCCTCTACATGGAGAAGAACCAGCTTGAAGAGGTGCCCTCTTCGATGAAAAGAGTGATGAAAAGAGAGAAAGAAGAAGATGAAGAAGAAGAAGAACAACAACAACAACAACAACACCATCACTAACAATAACGCTGACCCCACAGATGATGAAAGAGGCAAGATTTAGGGGGAATACAGAGCTCATTCAGAAGATGACAAACCTGGTGTCATCGCACCAGAGGCGAAGGACACAGTGGAATCTGTTTTCCATTTGAAAGCCTACCACACACG
>NW_027690696.1:0-6898 GCF_054177405.1 Leptonychotes weddellii | reverse complement strand
TCTCCAAACCCAGCAGATCCCTGCGGTGCACTCCCACGCGGCTCCTCCCCGGGGAGGAAGGTGAGTCTCCCCGGATCTGCTGCTTGTTGGGTCCCTGCTGGAGGAGCAGTGGCCCGACTGTGCCCCAGATCACGGTCTATGGCAACCCCGAGCTGAGAGCCTGCGCCTGGGCTCCGCCTCTGCAGCCGGCCTCCCCGCTCTGATACCTGGGAGCTCTGCCGCATTCAGGCACCCCCGGTCTTTCTGTGACCCCGAGGGTCCTGAGACAACACTGTCCCGCGAGGGTTCCATCCCCCGCTCAGCCACTGGAGCGACGTCCCTCAGCGGAGCCGACTTCTAAAAGTTCCGATTTTGTGCTCCGCGGCTCTATCACTTGCCAGAAGCGGCCCCCACCGTCTATCCTCCCGAATATCGCCTCAGATTCACTTCTCCACACGTCCTACCTTCCAGAAAGTGGTCGCTTTTCTGTTCAGAGAGTTGTTGCTATTCTTTTCTTCGATCTCCTGTTGAGTTTGTAGGTGTTCAGAATGGTTTGATCCCTATCCAGCTGAATTCCTGAGAGGAGACGAAATCCAGGTCTCCTACTCCTCTGCCATCTTGCTCCTCCTCTACATCTTACACTTCCTTTGTTAAATGTATTCCTAAATAATTTATCATTTTTTATGCTATTGTATATGGAATTGTTTTCTTGATTTCATTTTTGGATTGGTCATTCCTTATGCAGTTGATATTTGTATATTGATTTTAAACCCTGTAAACTTGATGAATTTGGTTATTACTTGTAATAAGTTTTTTTGTGTGTGTATGTGACTTTGATAAGATTTTCTATATATGAGATTATGTTATCTGAGGATGGAGATAGGTTTTTTTTTTTAAGATTTTATTTATTTATTTGACAGAGAGAGACACAGCGAGAGAGGGAACACAGCAGGGGGAATGGGAGAGGGAGAAGCAGGCTTCCCACCGAGCAGGGAGCCCGATGCGGGGCTCGATCCCAGGACCCTGGGACCATGACCTGAGCTGAAGGCAGACGCTTAACAACTGAGCCACCCAGGTGCCCTGGAGATAGTTTTATTTCTTCCTTTCTAATATGATGTCTCTGTCTCTCTTTCTCTTTTCTGTTCTAATTGTCCTGGCTATAATCTTCAACCCAATGTTTGAATGGAAATGGTGAAATTAAGCATCCTTGTCTTGTTCCTGATCTTAGGGGAAAAACTTTCAGTCTTTCAATACTAAGTATGGGTATTTCATACATGTCCTACATCAGAATGAAGGAATTCCCTTCTATTCTAGTTTTCTGAATATTTTTTTCATGAAAAGGTTTGGATTTTGTCAAATGCTTTTTCTGCATCATTGAGATAATCATATGGTTTTCATCTTTTAGTCTATTAATATAGTGTATTACATTAATTGATTTTCATATGTTGAGCCAACCTTGCATTCTTGGGGAAAATGTCACTTGGTCGTGGTGTATAATCTTTTTCAGATGTTGCTGGATTCAGTTTGATAGAATTTTGTTGAATTTTTTACATCTATATTTATGAGAGATATTGGTCTATAGTTGTTTGTCTTCTTGTGATGTCTTTGTCTAGTTCTGGTATCAGGGTAATAGTGACCTCATAGAATGAATTAGGAAGTTTTCCTTCCTTTTCTAATTTTTCAAAGAGTTTATGGAGAATTGATGTTAATTCTTCTTCAAACATTTGATAGAATTTACCAGTGGAGTCATCTGTGCTTCAGCTTTTCTTTGTGGAAATTTTTAAAAATTATATGTATTGATCTTGCATACTGTGACCCTGTTAAACATGCTTATTAGTTCTACTAATTTGTAGAGTACATTCCTTAGAATTATCTACAGATGATATCATGTCCTCTCTGATTAAAGACAGTTTTACTTCTTACTTTCCAGTCTGCATGCCTTTAATTTCTTTTTCTTGTCTTGTTGTACTGGCTGAAACCTCCAGTAAAATGTTGAATAGAAATGCAAGAGAGAGATGGGGCACCTGGCTGGCTCAATCAGAATAGCATGCAACTCTTGATCTTGGGGTGGTGAGTTTGAGCCCCACATGTAGAGATTACTTAAATAAATGAAACTTAAAAAAAATAATAATAATAAGTGCAGGAGAGAGACTCCTTTCCTTATTCCTGATCTTGGGGGCGGGGGGAACATTCAGTTTGCACTATTAAGTTAGTTGTAAGCTTTATATAAATGGTGTGCTGTGATGTTCCCTCTTTTATTGCTGATATTGGTAATTTGTGTATTCTTTCCTTTTTCTTGGTCAGCCTTAGCAATTTTGTTGACCATTTTATTTTATTTTATTTTATTTTATTTATTTATTTTTTTTTGTTGACCATTTTAAAGAACCAGCTTTTGGTTTCACTAGTTTTCTGTTTTTTTTTTTTCTATTTCATAGATTTCTGCCTTTATTTTTATTATTCACGCCCCCTTCTTACTTTGTGCTTGATTCACTTTTTTTTTTAACTCTTTGAGGCAAGAGCTTACATTATCAATATCTGATTTTTCTCCCAATTTAATATAAGTATTTAAAATTATAAATTTCTCTCTAAGCATTGCTTTAATGATACCCTATACATATTGATGTGCTGTGTTTGAATTCAATTTATTCTTTAATTTGCATTTTATTCTCTTTTTTGACTTATGGGTTGTTAAATGCCTGGTTTATTTCCAAATACTTAAAGATTTCATAACTGGCTTCTCTTTTTGATTTCTTTTTTTTTTTTTTAAGATTTTATTTATTTATTTGAGAGAGAGAATGAGATAGAGCATGAGAGGGGGAAGGGTCAGAGGGAGAAGCAGACTCCCTGCCGAGGAGGGAGCCCGATGCGGGACTCGATCCCGGGACTCCAGGATCATGACCTGAGCTGAAGGCAGTCGCTTAAACAACTGAGCCACCCAGGTGCCCCTCTCTTTTTGATTTCTAATTTGATTCTGTTGCATATGGAGAACATACTTTGTATGATCTCAATTTTTAAAAATTTACTGAGTCTTATTTTATGACCTAGTATATTGTTTCTCCTAGAGAACATTTCATGCTTGTTTGAAAATAATGTGTTGTTCCAGTTACTGATTTGAGGTTTTTGTTTTTTTTTAAGATTTTATTTATTTGCAAGAGAGAGAATGAGAGACAGAGAGCATGAGAGGGAGGAGGGTCAGAGGGAGAAGCAGACTCCCTGCTGAGCAGGGAGCCCAATGTAGACTCGATCCCAGGACTCCAGGATCATGACCTGAGCCGAAGGCAGTCGCTTAACCAACTGAGGCACCCAGGCACCCTATTGATTTGAGTTTTATATAAAAGTTAGATCAAGTTGTTTGATAGTGTTGCTCAAGTCTTCTACATCCTTAATATTTTGTGATTATGTGTTCTATCAGTTACTGAGAGAGGCTTACTGAAATGTACCTACTACTATAATAATTGAATTATCTATTTCTCCTTTTAATTCTGTCAGTTTTTGCTTCCTAAATGTTGGGACCCTGTTATTAAGTGCATATTTATTTATTTATAATTGTTTTATCTTCCTGATGTAGTGATTCTTTTATCATTATGTAGTATCTCCTTGTCTGTAATAATGTTTCTTGTCTTAAAGTCTAATTTTGTTTGATATTAATATAAATACTCCCACTCTTTTATGGTTACTGTTAATATGATATATCTTTTTCCATCCTTTTTACTTTCAACCTAGTTATGTCTTTGAATTAAAAATGTGCCCCTTTTAGATGGTATATAGTTGGATCCATTCTAACAATCTCTATCGTTTCTTTGGAGTGTTTAGAGCATTCACATTTAATATAAGTATTGGTGTGATTTGATTTATGTCAATCCATTTTGTTATTTTCTTACGTCTCATGTCTTTTTTTGTTCTTCTGTTCTTCCTTCATTGCCTTCATTTGTATTAAACAAATATTTTTAATGTACTATCTTAATTCCTCTGTTGATTTTTTAAACCATATTTTTTAAAAGTTATTTTCTTAGTAATTGCTTAAGGGTTAAAAATCTTAATTTATCACTATCTACTTTTATGCTGACTTAATTCTGGTAAAATATAGCAACTTTCCTCTAATACAACTCCATTTCCTCTCCCCTCTTTGAGGGATATATATAATATGTGCACTATATATATTTAATAATAAATTATATATAAACTTATAAGCTGTATCTATAAATATATAAAATAAAGTTAACAGTACAATGTTATAATTGTTGTTTTATACAATTTTATTCTTCTTAAAGAAATTAAATGAAGTGAGCCAGTCACAAAAAGACAAATATCATACGGTGTCAGTTATATGAGTATAGAGTAGTCAAATTTATAGAGACAAAAAGTGGAATGGTGATTGCCAGCACTGGGAGATAGGAAGATTGAGGAATTAGTGTTTGACGGGTACAGAGTTTCAATTTTCTTCATTCTTTCTTTCTGTTCTTCAGATCGGACTATTTCTTTCTATCTGTTTTTAAGTCCACTGTTTCTTCTACTAACTCAGATCTGCAGTTCAGCCTTTATAGTGAAATTCTCTTTTTAGAAACTCAACTCTAGCTTTTTCAGGTTTTATTTTTATTTTATGTTTTAAAAGATTTTATTTATTTATTTGACAGAGAGAGACACAGTGAGAGAGGGAACACAAGCAGGGGGAATGGGAGAGGGAGAAATAGGCTCCCGGCTGAGCAAGGACCCTGATGCGGGGCTTGATCACAGGACCCTGAGATCATGACCTGAGCCGAAGGCAGACGCTTAACGACTGAGCCACCCAGGCGCCTGCTTTTTAGAGTTTTAAAGTTTCTATTTTTCTATTGAGAATTTCTGTTTGTTGGATTATTGTCAGCATATTTTCCTTAATTCTTTGAACATACTTATAATAGCACCTTTGAAGTTTGTCTGATAAATCCAACATCCACACCCAATCAGTGTGTTCCTACTGACCTTTTTTCCCCTGAGTGTGGATTATACTTCCTTATTCCTTTGTATATCTCATAATTTTTTATTAATAATTTATAGAAACTCTGGGTTATGATTTTATTTTCCTAAAAGAGTTTTTTGTTTGTTTTGTTTTTGTTTTTGCTTTTGTTTGTAATTTGCCTGGACTTAAATTGCAGATTGTCTCCGCTGTGTACCTCCATGGGCATCTCGGCTTACGGTGTTTTTCTCACCTTTCTTTCTTGTTTTCATGCTTATCCTGGCTTCCTAGTGATTGCCCTTCATCTGCATTAGCTTAGCGATCAGCTAAGAATTTGGGCAGAGGATGTGCTCAAACTCCTTAAATCTGTAAGGTTTCACCCTTTGCCAGTTGATCTGTGTATGGATTGAGGAGTTTTATTCACAGTTCACCCAGTTCTCAAGACTGCCTTTACTTTTATTTTTCACTAGAGCTCTCATAGATCTCCTTTGTGAATGTGTATACTTTCTCAGTCAGCCAGGCATGTCTCTAACATTCAAGAATCTCCCCGTTAAATTTCTCAGTGGTTGGCTGCTCACCTCAGGCAAGCAAGCAAAGCTGCAGATTTTTCCCACTTGTTTTCTACTTTTATTTTTATTTTTTAAATTTTTTAAAAGATTTTATTTATTTATTTGAGAGAGAGAATGAGATAGAGAGAGAATGAGAGGGGGGAGGGTCAGAGGGAGAAGCAGACTCCCTGCTGAGCAGGGAGCCCGATGCGGGATTCCAGGATCATGACCTGAGCCGAAGGCAGTCGCTGAGCCACCCAGGCGCCCTGTTTTCTACTTTTAAAAACAATGCTGCTGGCTTAAGTTTTTACCTACTTCAATTCAAATATATTCCCTCTTGTGGATATACTTCTGGTTTTCATTACTATGCCCACTCTGGTAACATTATCATTCTTAATGAGTGAGCTGGGGGTCAGGGAGAACAGCCCTAGGAAGGAAGATGGCAAAATTCCATTGTTCTTTTTCAAAGTTCTAGCATTTTTTCATGAATAAATGCTTCTCAATTTGTTGTTTGCCTTTGGTTAATTTCCAGAACCCTCTAAAGGTTATCTTTTGGAAAATGTGTCCAGTTTTATACTTGTTTTGGGGGGAGAGTATTTGACAACCTCTTCATGTCAGGTCAGCCAGAAGGCCCCCTTCCTGTTATTGATTTTTGAGAATTCTTTATGCATTCTGAATACTAGTTCTTTATCAGATATGTGTGTTGCAAATACTTTCTTCGAGGCTGTGGCTTGCCTTTTTATCTACTTAACATTGTGTTTTGAAGAGGAAAACCTTAAATTTTTTATGAAATATGGTTTTATTGATTTTTTTTCTTTATAGATTGTGTTTTCGGTGTAATATCTAAAAAAGCTTTGCCTGGGGCGCCTGGGTGGCTCAGTCATTAAGTGTCTGCCTTTGGCTCAGGTCATGATCCCAGGTTCCTGGGATCGAGCCTAACATCGGGCTCCCTGCTCCACGGGAAGCCTGCTTCTCCCTCTCCCTCTCCCCCTGCTTGTGTTCCCTCTCTCACTATCTCTCTCTCTGTCAAATAAATAAATAAAATCTTTAAAAAATAAAAAAGCTTTGCCTGACCAAGGTCTCGAAGATTTTTCTACTATGTTTTCTTTTAGAAAGTTTATAGTTTTAGGTTTTATATTTCTTTTTTTCCTTTTTTTTGTCTGAATGATCCAGTTTCTTGGCATCCTCACCAGCAGTTGCTGTTGCCAACACCATTTTCTGTTTTAGTTGTCCTAATAGGTGTGCAATGAGGTCCCATTGTCAGTGTAATTTACATTTCCCTAGTAGTTAATGATATTGAACATCTTTTCATGTGCTTATTTACCATCTATATATCCTCTTTGTAAAATGTCATACCTTTTTCCCATTTTCCATTTGGACTTTTTTTTTTAAACTATTGAGATTTGAGGTTTTTTAAAATATATTCTAGATGTATGTT
>NW_027690695.1:0-359 GCF_054177405.1 Leptonychotes weddellii | reverse complement strand
ATGGAGGGTAAATGCCCAGAGGCATATGAGGATTGAGGGGCACCATCTGCTTCAACCTGGTACTGTACTGGAGAAGGATGCTTGGGCCTGAGGCCAGAGCGAGACCTTTCGGCTAGATTTAGACTCTGGGATGGGTCCTCATCCAGGATCATAGCCTGGGACCTGGCCCATCTACCTGGGAGAGGAGAGCAACACAGTTTCATTACTGTCTCTCAAATAATAATATCCAAACTTTTTATTTACAAATCCCTATGAATAAATGATTTTTGAGCACTCATCCTCAAATGAGGATGTCCCTCATTTACAAATTACATAGTAAATTTACAGTCAGACTGTTTTTCTTTAGCAACTTATTAAAA
>NW_027690694.1:0-359 GCF_054177405.1 Leptonychotes weddellii | reverse complement strand
AAAAAAAAAAAAAAGACATAAAAAAATAAAAACACTTAAATCTGGAGTGACTAATCAAAAAAGTTATTTTTCTTATGACTATGATGTGAATGTCTCATCTATCAACACTAGCTCACTGTATACTTACCATGTGCCCAGAAACATGTCAAGTGATGCTGAGGTTCTAAGAGATAAAGAAGGGACCCGGGTGGCCTTTCAAGGGGCCCAGACAGAGATCTGAAGCCAGGAATTGGTGGCACCTTGCAGAAGATACTTACAACTACCTTTTATCATAGTTTTACTGTTAATTTTCTTCACATTAAAAATAAACTGCTATCATGAATATTAAATCCATCATAATTTTGATTTAGTTACATAAT
>NW_027690693.1:0-359 GCF_054177405.1 Leptonychotes weddellii | reverse complement strand
GAAGGTGAAGCAGCCGCCTGGGCACTCAGTGGGGACATTTGATTCTCAGTTGATCCGGTTTTCCAGGTTTGGAGCTGAACGGCATGACCAGCGTGACTGGGATGGACACAGCCGAGGTCCCGCCCCCCCTGCCTCTCAAAGGCAGCATGGCAGATTATGGGAACTTGGTGGAAAACCAGGATTTGATCAGCTCGCCCACTCCCCCGCCCCCTCCTCCTCACCAGAGGGTAAGTCAGCTGGGAACCTGAAACGTGGGTTTTTAAAATCGTTCCCTCCACAAAATGGAAATCCCTCCTTGCTGATGTTAGCGTGCTTGGTTTGGGCCAGCCCACGTTTGATTTTGACAAAAGAGGTCAAAG
>NW_027690692.1:0-359 GCF_054177405.1 Leptonychotes weddellii | reverse complement strand
TTTTTTTTTTCTTAACATATATTGCATTATTTGTTTCAGAGATACAGCTTTGTGATTCAACAGTCTTGCACAATTCACAGCGCTCACCATAGCACATGCCATCCCCAATGTCTATCACCCAGCCACCCCATCCTTCCCAAACCCCACCACTCCAGCAACCCTCAGTTTGTTTCCTGAGATTAAGAATTCCTCATATCAGTGAGGTCATAGGATACATGTCTTTCTCTGATAGACTTATTTTGCTCAGCGTAACACCCTCCATTTCCATCCACATTGTTGCAAATGGCAAGAGCTCATTCCTTTTGATGGCTGCATAACATTCCATTGTATATATATACCACCTCTTCTTTATCCATTCA
>NW_027690691.1:0-359 GCF_054177405.1 Leptonychotes weddellii | reverse complement strand
AAACTCATCTTATCCCTACAGTAAGATAATGTAGTTGTCACCTCTCTTTTGCAAGAGGGGAGAATTATTAAATGTTCTTTAGGGCAATTTCCTAAGCTATGCTGCCCTTATTTTCATCCTCCAAGTGAGATGGTCACAACGGAGCTTCAAATGATATTCTGTAGGACGCAAAAGAGCATTTCCATCCCCCTTTTTTTTTCTTTGAATGTCTGTCAGCTCCTATTTTATCAGTCCCAATCCATCACCACCACACTCCTCAATCTCAGCCCTGGCTCTGGATCTCTGGTCTATGAACTGTTGGGGAAATATAATTAAAGCCAAAGTCTTTTTCCACCCAGGAAAACCTCTCCACTAAGTTA
>NW_027690690.1:0-359 GCF_054177405.1 Leptonychotes weddellii | reverse complement strand
GAGCCCTGAATGCCAGTTGAGTTCAAATGTGCCCCAGCTGTCATCTCTTGTGGTCCCAGCAACGACGACGGCTTCTCTTTGTTCAGTGCTGGCACTGGGGCTGGGGGACCGTGCTCCTGGCTCCACGTTAATTGTCCGCCAGGATCCTCACGCCGCCACGCCGAGGCAGGTGCTCTTCTTATCTTCACGGATTGTGGGGAAGAATGGGGACATCAAGGCATGAGAAGACTTGTCCAAGGTCTTTCAAAAGGGTAATTAAATGCCGAGAGAGTAGCTAAGCGCTGGAAGCCACATGTGGATGCCACAGCCAGTGGCAAGAGAAAAGCTTCTCACTCTGCTCTCCTGGGCGGAACAGGAGG
>NW_027690689.1:0-359 GCF_054177405.1 Leptonychotes weddellii | reverse complement strand
AAATAATCCTTATGCCAAGAGGCATATTTTCAAGTGGCACATTCTGCTCCAGTTCAACCTCAGGGACAGAGTTGAGTCATGGTGGCAAAGATTTTCTGGGGCCTACAGTGTCTATTTACTATCTGGCCCTTTACAGAAAAAGTTTTCTAGAATACTCCAAAACTGGAATCCAAGACAGGTTATATATCTGCTCCCAGGGAGATGGAAGGGAGAGTCCTCCTATGTGGATGAATTGTGATCCTACTGGAAGTCAGTGGAATAGAACAGAGGAGCTTCAAGCAGGGAAACAAGGTTTGGACTCCAACTAGAAAGAATTATAATGATTTAATGTAACATGAAACAAAAATTACCACACCGTG
>NW_027690688.1:0-359 GCF_054177405.1 Leptonychotes weddellii | reverse complement strand
CCATGTTGGGTGCATAAATATCTGCAATTGTTATATCTTCTTGTTAGATTGTTCTCTTTATGCTTATGTAGAGTCCTTCTTTGTCTCTTGTTACAGTCTTTGTTTTAAAGTCTATTTTGTCTCATATAAGTAGTACTACCTCAGTTTTCTTTTCACTTCCATTTGCATGATAAATTCTTTTCCATCTCTTCACTTTCAATCTGCATGTGTGTTTAGGTCTGAAATGAGTCTCTTGTAGGTAGCATATAAGTGGGTCTTGTTCTTTCATTCACTCCATCACCTATGTCTTTTGATTGGAGTGTTTAGTCCATTTACATTCAAAGCAATTATTGATAGGTATGTACTAATTGTCATTTTGT
>NW_027690687.1:0-359 GCF_054177405.1 Leptonychotes weddellii | reverse complement strand
AAAACAAACAAAAAAGGAATAAATTCCTAGATTCAGAGGACTGATGGATGGTTGCCAGAGGCGGATGGTGAGTGATAGGGAAAGTGGGTGAAGGGGGTCAGAAGCTACAAACTTCCAGCTATAAGTTAAATAAATCATCAGGGTGTAGTTTTCAACATGGTGACTGTAGTTAACTATATTGTATATTTGAAAGTCGCTGCGAGAGTAGATCTTAAAATTTCTCTTCATAAGAGAAAGGAGAGTATACCTATATATGGTGATAGATGTTATCTGGACTTACTGTGGTCTTTCACAACATATACAAATACTGAATCATTATATTGTACACCTGAAACTACAAACAAACAAACAAGCAAGCA
>NW_027690686.1:0-359 GCF_054177405.1 Leptonychotes weddellii | reverse complement strand
TCTTCCTGCGGAAGTTTCCAGTTCTCATAATTCAAAGCTAAGCTCCCCTTGCGGAAAGAACCTCGTAGAAACCAGCAGAGCTTTCAGGTGGTCCTGACTTCATTCCCGATGCAGCCGTGGAATGGGAGTTACTTGGTGTTAACGGTACCAGGTGCTGTAGCAGAGCAGTGTGCTGTCAGGTGTAAACGAGGGGCAGGAGCCTGAGATTTGCCTCCATTTGTGTAAAAAGGGCATTCACATGCTTACACACGCGTGCTCCCCCCTTCCCCGACTCTCCCACACATCCCCTGCCGGAAATCATCTGTGAGTGTACGAGAAACTGTATGTAATAGCTTTTGCCTCTGGAGAGGGTGGGTGGG
>NW_027690685.1:0-6899 GCF_054177405.1 Leptonychotes weddellii | reverse complement strand
CTGGAAACCTGGGAGCGCATGCAGTGATGCTCTCTCTACCTCCTCCCTCCCTGCTCTCAGCCCATGGGCATCATGTCCATCCTGGAGGAGGAGTGCATGTTCCCCAAGGCCACTGACATGACCTTCAAAGCCAAGCTGTATGATAACCACCTGGGCAAGTCCAACAACTTCCAGAAGCCACGCAACATCAAGGGGAAGCCGGAAGCCCACTTCTCCCTGATCCACTATGCCGGCACAGTGGACTACAACATCCTGGGCTGGCTGCAGAAGAACAAAGACCCACTCAACGAGACGGTGGTGGCCTTGTACCAGAAGTCCTCCCTCAAGTTGCTCAGCACCCTGTTTGCCAACTATGCGGGGGCTGATGCACGTAAGTAGCGACTGGAACCCTGGGGACTAAGGAGCAGGGTTTCTGCCATGGTTCTGATTCAAGTCCATTGTGACACTCTACCACTTTTGTGTCAGGTTGTGCCCTGAGGTTTACAGGTTCAGTGAGATAGAATGGGGTGGAGAAGCAGAGCTCCCCGCAGTGAAGACCCTCACCTGGAGGTCAAATGCCAGTGAGAGAGTCTGTGATGGAGGCCCTGGCCTCCCACACATCCATTCAGATCCCTGTCCTTGACTCTCCTCCCACAGCTGTCGAAAAGGGCAAAGGCAAAGCCAAGAAAGGCTCATCCTTTCAGACCGTGTCAGCTCTGCACAGGGTAAGTGTGTGCCCCCAGCCCCAGACCAGCGTGGCTCCCCAGCACCCACCAGCCCTGCTCCTTCCCACAGTTCCCATGCCTGACTCCTCTGTCTCATCCCTCCCTGTGGCCCTTTTCTTCCTCTCCATTCTCTCCCCCTTCATGGGTGGCCTCTTCTCTCCCTGCTTCCCATCTCGCTCTCCTCTTCCCTCTGGCCTTCCAACCTCTCCCTCCTTCATTCTCTCTCCCTTCTTCATTCCTTTCCCACCATTGCTTCATTCTCTCTGTCTCTCTTTCCCTTCCTTCCTCTCCTCTCCCTTCCCTACTTCTCTCTCCTTCACCTGCATTACTTTTCCCTCCTGTGCTTTGGGCCACAGGAAAATCTGAACAAGCTGATGACCAACTTGCGCTCTACACATCCCCACTTTGTGCGTTGCATCATCCCCAATGAGACAAAGTCTCCAGGTGAGGCCCAGAACTCAGCCCAGCCCCCTGCTGGCCACAAGCCCTATACCCTGGAGACAAGGACTTCTAAGCCACCTCCTAATTCCCCACCATGGTGGTTTCCAAATGACACTCTCCTCCGACGCCATGAGGTAGCAGACTACTCTCCCCCCATTTCCTTATATTTGCAGTGTGACTCGGGGGCGGGGGCTGTAAGGCACTTTCATGGGCGTTGCCTCCCAGCATGCAACCCCCAGTGAGACATACAGAGATTGTTTAGCCTTTTTTGACTGATTAGGAATTCCAGTTCCTCAGGGGCCTGGGTTAGAGGCCTGGCTCTGCTCTTGTCAGCTTAGTGAACTTGGTGAAGTGCCTTAACCTCTCTGGGCTTAACTCCTCTGGGCTTAGTTTCTTCTCTAGAAAATGGGACATATCCACCTTGGCAACTGCCTATGATAATAAACACAACATAAAAGAAGGAATGTGAAAACCTTTTGGTTACTCTTAAGAGTACAGCTAGGAAAAAAAATGAAAAAAAAAAAAGGACTATTATTGAGTGACTTGCTAAGGTTGCTGGCTAGTGAGTGGCAAAGCCAGAATCAGAGCCCAGAACTTTTGGCTTAGTCCAGTACTCTGCCCACACCTTCCTCTCCCACCTCCTCCTGCTGCAGGGGTGATAGACAACCCCCTGGTCATGCACCAGCTGCGCTGCAACGGTGTGCTGGAGGGCATCCGCATCTGCAGGAAGGGCTTCCCCAACCGCATCCTCTACGGGGACTTCAGGCAGAGGTGGGTACAGGGACACCCTAGAGCTCAGGGAACAGGGGGAGCCTGGGCAGACGTGTCGGGGAAGGGAGTCCACAGGTGGCCCCAAATGCTGTGGGCAGAGCAGGTCGGTGCAGAATATGGGTGTCTCAGGGCACCTCTCTCTCCAGATACCGCATCCTGAATCCAGCAGCCATCCCTGAGGGCCAGTTCATTGACAGCAGGAAAGGGGCAGAGAAGCTGCTGGGCTCCCTGGACATTGACCACAACCAGTACAAGTTCGGCCACACCAAGGTGAGGGAAGGGAGGAGCCGAGCTGATTACAGAAAGACCTCTCTTGTCCTTTGGCTCCTCACCTCACAGCTCCTTCCCTTTTACTAATCATCTTAGGACCATCTCTGAATTGCATGATTCCCCTCCCCATGAACCACTCCCTGTCCCAGCTCCAGATGCCATTGGCCTCCTCCCTTGGGTTCTTTCCTAGGGTATTACACTGCTTAAACGAACCCTCTCCTCTTTCCCCTCCTGGCCCACCCACCCCTTGCGCATAGGTGTTCTTCAAGGCGGGGCTGCTGGGGCTCCTGGAAGAGATGCGTGATGAGAGGCTGAGCCGCATCATCACCCGCATCCAGGCCCAGTCTCGGGGTGTGCTCTCCAGAATGGAGTACAAGAAACTGCTGGAACGCAGGTGAGGGCTTCAAAAGGAGGCTCCTGGCCATCTAAGGCCCAGGCTGATTCAGGGGAAGTGTCAGGAGAAAGCTCACCGAGACTTGAAATAAGCAGACCAGCAGGAGGGGCTCCTATGGACCCAGGGTGGGTCTCACGGCCAGGACATCATAGAGGAAGGAAGAGCTATTACATAGGAGTCAGGGCTTCAGGACAGGAAAGAGAGATGGGACTCTCTCACCACCTTCTTGCTGGGCCCCTGCAGAGACTCCCTGCTGGTAATCCAGTGGAACATTCGGGCCTTCATGGGGGTCAAGAACTGGCCCTGGATGAAGCTCTACTTCAAGATCAAGCCACTACTCAAGAGTGCAGAGACAGAGAAGGAGATGGCCACCATGAAGGAGGAGTTTGCGCGCATCAAAGAGGCGCTGGAGAAGTCAGAAGCTCGCCGCAAGGAGCTGGAGGAGAAGATGGTGTCCCTGCTGCAGGAGAAGAATGATCTCCAGCTCCAAGTGCAGGCGGTGAGGCTCCTGGGCCTCTGTAGACTTGCCCACCCTGCTCAGCTGACATTTCCCCACACATCCTGCACCTTCCGACCCAGGGCTCCCCTTGTCCTCTCACAGACAGGATTCTGGAATCAAGACTCCAAAGACCTCCAGGGAGGTCCCTCTAGAAAACAAAAGGGAAGGGGGAAAGAACCAACTTTTAAAAACACTGGCTTTCCACTTGGATTCAACCTGCATCCACAGCTCAGTAATTTTTTGAACCTAGGCAAACTATGCATTATCTTTGAGTCTCAATGTCCTCATCTCTGGACAGGGGATAAAGCTGCCCATCTCACCAAGTGATAAATATGTAAAGTGCTGGCATCAGTAAATGCAGTTCCTTCCCTTCAGTGGAGTAGACCAGAGGAATAGGGCCAAGTAAAGAAACTTCTGGGTTCCCTTCGTCTCTGCTTCCATCATGTTCCCGTCACATTGTCCTGAAATTCTTCCCTTCCTCATCCTTCTGAGATTCTTCTCAGCTGGAGATATCCTGGAGCTCCTCTCCTACATGCTGAGCCTCTCCCTCCCTGCACCTGCCAAGGTGAGGACCCCACCCACTGAGAAGCCTCCCCTGTGTGCCTTGTCCTCAGGAACAAGACAACCTGGCTGATGCAGAGGAACGCTGTGACCAGCTGATCAAGAACAAGATCCAGCTGGAGGCCAAGGTGAAGGAGATGACCGAGAGGCTGGAGGACGAGGAGGAGATGAATGCAGAGCTCACTGCCAAGAAGCGCAAGCTGGAAGATGAGTGCTCTGAGCTCAAAAGGGACATTGACGACCTGGAGCTGACGCTGGCCAAGGTGGAGAAGGAGAAGCATGCAACAGAGAACAAGGTGAGGGCAGCTCCTTCTGGTTCTAGCCCAGGTCTTCTCAGGATTCCTAGACCATGGTGTGGTCCTGGTCCTTAGCACTGGACATCCTCATAGATGTCTCCAGGCCGATGACCTCTGACCCTAAAGGGGATGGGGTTCTTGGTCAACAGGTGAAGAACCTGACAGAGGAGATGGCTGGGCTAGATGAGATCATCGCCAAGCTGACCAAGGAGAAGAAGGCTCTGCAAGAAGCCCACCAGCAGGCCCTAGATGACCTTCAGGCTGAGGAGGACAAGGTCAATACCTTGACCAAGGCTAAGGTCAAGCTGGAGCAGCAGGTGGACGATGTAAGTAGATTGTCACAGGGCCTAGATATACCAGGTCTGTATGTGTGTGTGTATGTGTGTGTGTGTGTGTGTGTTTGGAAGGATGGGATTGGAGAGTGTTCCCTCCCTTGGTACATTTCTAGAAGGGAGCTGGGGAATAGAAAAAGGGAAGGGTGATCAATTATGAGTTATGTATCTCACCCCACTGATATGATCAACAATAGAGATGGACTTCCTTTTTTCAATTAGGTTCAAGCCTTTATATCTCTACCTTCGACCACAGGGTCTAGAGAGTTATCACATAAGAATCCAGTACATTTCTTTGGGAATTTTGTGAGGCTCTGAGGATCTTTGGACCTCTAATATTTTAAGTGGGATCTGGCCCTCAGTGATCATTGTTCCACAGATAGTTCTCTGTGCATATCTCCTTTGGATCATTTATCACCCATGTTATCATTATTGAAGTATCTGTCTCAGCCATAACACTGTAAGCTGTCTTTAGGTGAGAACTTGGATTGATTCAGTTTTGCATCTGAAGTGCCTAGCACAGGACTGCAGGAGCCTGCTGAATGAATGAATGGAGCTTTGGGTTTCATCACACAGTCATTCATGAAATTCATTCATGAAATCATTATCAAATAGTTACTGAGCATCCCTCAGTGCTAGGCAGTCTCATAGTCCCTTGGCCCACTCTGGGAAAGCTTTTCCAAGTCCTGGACATCTCTTAGGATTCCCCAAACCTGGAGTGACTGAGCTTCCAAATCACCAAATCAGGATGATTTGTCTTATGGGGCACATTGGTCCATCTCCCCACCAGCTGGAGGGATCCCTGGAGCAGGAGAAGAAAGTGCGCATGGACCTGGAGCGAGCAAAGCGGAAGCTGGAGGGTGACCTGAAGCTGACCCAGGAGAGCATCATGGACCTGGAGAATGACAAGCAGCAGCTGGATGAGCGGCTGAAAAAGTAGCGTGTTCCCCTCCCCAGAGCCTTTCCTCCTCCCCAGCTCAGCAGCCTTTTCTACCTATGACAGCACAAGCTGCCCCAACATGTCCATCCTCAGAGGCCACAGCCTCACACAGCCTCCATCAGTGGGTGCAAAACCATGGGCAG
This sequence comes from Leptonychotes weddellii, assembly GCF_054177405.1. Classification (NCBI taxonomy): domain Eukaryota; kingdom Metazoa; phylum Chordata; class Mammalia; order Carnivora; family Phocidae; genus Leptonychotes; species Leptonychotes weddellii. The sequence continues at coordinate 1,548 of NW_027690685.1, read as the reverse complement.
AGGCCTCCAGGAAGAGGCCTCTCCTTCCCCAGACACATGCAGCAGGGCCCTGCAGTCCTCCCTGGCAGGAAGTCTAACCTGGATCCCTCAAGCCTTTTCTTCCTGTTGGGCAGCGAAGAGGGATAGAAACTCATAGCTTACCTCCTTCTACACACAAGTCTCTTTGGAGACCAGTTGCTTAACACCGAGGAAGGCTCCACACAAAAGCCTCTCAGGAAAGGCCTTTCGGGTCCTTCTCAGAGAGCTCCGAGGACCACAGAGAAATGGGTCAGCCACCACGCTTGAGCAGTGCGGGGGTCTGATTAACTCATGGATCCAATTCTTATTGCAAGTTCTACCAAGATGTACAGATCCACTTCCCACACTTGAAAAACTGAGCCTGCAGGGTAGATTTGGATAATCAAATATCTTATGCAGCTTTAGGGTTCAGACTTTGAAAGGCTCTGAGAACCATCATGATTACATCCTCATGGAGCCTGTGTCTGCCCAGGAGTCCTCACACTTCCCCAGGCACAGCATGTGTTGAATGAATGAAGGAATATATGATCCCAAGGATCCTCAAACCTCCTTCTAAGGATGGTATTTTGAGGCCCACTTTACCAAAGAGGAAACAAAGGCTCAGGAAGTTTAACCAAAGTGCCCAAAGTAACAGTGATAGAATTAAAGGCCATCAGAGCTAAAAGGGGCCTTTGAAACCATCTAATCCAATGCCATCATTCCACAGGACCAGAGAGGAAGTCCCACAGAGCCCAGGTCTTGTCACTCCACCTGTGGTGCTCTGCCCATTACATTCTTGCTGGACTTCAGGCCTTCAGCATGCATTACATTTTCAGGGACCCTACATCAGCCCCAGACGCTATTTTTCTGATGAAATCCTGCTCTTTGTTTTTTTGTATTACCGTGTCCAACCACTGACGGGCCCACCTGCTGCCCAGCCGATCTTCTTCATCTTAATTTCCTTCGTTCCCCATAGGAAGGACTTTGAGCTGAATGCCCTCAATGCGAGGATTGAAGATGAGCAGGCCCTGGGCAGCCAGTTGCAGAAGAAGCTCAAAGAGCTTCAGGTAAGGTGTGGGATGCCTAGGCTGGAGCCCCTGGGCTGGCCGTCAGCTTCCTCCATCCCCTCCTCCAGGATGTCCTCTCCCCAGCATTACAGGAACTTGCCATGTGTCCATGAAGGGAGATACTGAGCTACCACAGTTCACCCATGGAGCACCCCTAGGAGGGGCTGGGTGATCCAAGGATGACACGGGAAGAGACCTTGAAAAGGTCACAGGTGTAGGGAGCAGAAATCCTGGCTTCCTGTCTCAGCTCTGGTTTAGCTGGCAACTGTGGAGTGCCCACTCCTGATATCTGGGTTTCTGTGTCCTCCCTTGTTACCAATGGCGTTTAAGATCCCTTTAGCCCTGATAGTCTGTGACTTTGATTCTTACCCCTCGAGCAGACACCATGTTAGGTCTTTGGACAAACATGGCTCTCTCATTCTAAACTTTTAATACTTTTGCCACTAAACTTCTTAAAATATCCTTAGAACACAGGTTTCTTTGT
>NW_027690684.1:0-359 GCF_054177405.1 Leptonychotes weddellii | reverse complement strand
AAAGAGTACTAGTCAGGGAGAAGAGTCCAAAATCTCGGAGGAGGAGGAGACCTTAATTTCATCTGGTCCCAGGGAATTCAGCTAGATAGCTATCAAATCATTCTGAACACCTGCTAACTCAATCGGAGATCAAAGAAAAGAACAGCAGAAATTCTATGAACAGAAAAGCGACCATTTTCTGGAAGGTAAGACGTTCAGAGAAGTGAATCTGAGGTGATATTTGGGAAGATAGACCGATGGGGGAGGGAGCCGGCTACGGGCAAGTGATAGAGCAGCAGAGCACAAAATCGGAACTTTTAGAAGTCTGCTCCAGTTTGGGACATCACTCAGGCAGCTAAGCGGGGGGGGGGGGGGGGGGG
>NW_027690683.1:0-359 GCF_054177405.1 Leptonychotes weddellii | reverse complement strand
TTGGTGGTAGAGATTACTTAAATAAGTAAATAAACTGTAAAAAAATTTTAATAGATAAATAAAATTTCTATCATTTCAATGCGATTTCAGAGAGGAGAGTCATCTTTACCTGATGGTGGTCATGAATATCGACCGAACACATCCTCGGTTCCCAGGGACGCTTCTTGTAGTAAAGCTCCTCTTGTGTCCGAGGCACGGAGGCCCACACCCCTGCTTCTCCTCCTCCTGGTGTGGCCCCTCTCTCTGTCTTTCCCTGATGGCTTTGGGTTCCCCAGGGTTTTGTCCCAGAACCTCTTTGCATTACTGAGGTCTCCCTAGAGGGTCATGGTAGTCACTTCTATCATGATTTCCTGCCAATG
>NW_027690682.1:0-359 GCF_054177405.1 Leptonychotes weddellii | reverse complement strand
TGGCTCGCTATAACTCTTGGTAAATATTTAGTGATAACAACAATAATGGCAACAGTGGACATTTATTGAGCACCAATTACCCAAAAGGTGATTTTCTAAGCCCCATATTTTCCCCATTTTGCAGATGAAGAAACTGCCATATGGGAAGTTAAGTTAAGCTCAAGGTCACAGAGCCTATTTGAAACAGCCTTTAGATGCATGCGGTTTGACTGCAAACCTGTGCACTTATGCAGCATGACCTCAGTATTTAGTGGATGAGCGAAGAATGGAGGAATAAATAGGTGGATGGTAGATGGAGGGATGGATGGAGGGAGGGAGGAATAGATGGATGGAAGGAAGGGTGGATGGATGGATGGATG
>NW_027690681.1:0-359 GCF_054177405.1 Leptonychotes weddellii | reverse complement strand
AGGCTGGTGGCTCCCAGGCTGGCCCTGCATGTCCGGTGCTGCAGCTCAGTGACCATGTGGAAGCCACCAGCCCCCCAGCCTTTGTGGGGTGATGGCAAATGCCTGAGGGGCCGGAGGATTCAGAATGGGTGGCACTGCATGGCAGCGACACCTTGCTCCCATTACTGGTGGATTCCAACTGTCACTGTGGTGCAGTAAAGGGATGATTCTCCATAGTTCTTGCTTTGCTCCTGGAACCTAGAGAGGGGCCACGCTGGGGAGCAGGGAAGGGGTGCCAGGTGAGCTGGGGTACTGAGGGGGGTAGAGGTGCAGGGTGGGCTGGGGTCCCAAGGAGTAAGGGAAGGTGGGAGATGTAGGGC
>NW_027690680.1:0-359 GCF_054177405.1 Leptonychotes weddellii | reverse complement strand
TCTTTAAAAAAAATGCATCTTAAACGCACTTAAGATTTGTGCATTTCACCATATGTAAATTTACCTGGGGTGGGGGGAAATGCCCTGTAAACAAATACTGAACTCTAGCAAATGATGCATGCTGTTGTGCTTAACAGTGAAGTGTCCTGGCGTCTGCAACTGTCTAAAATGCATCCAAATAATAATAATAATAATAATATGGATGGATGCGGCAAGATGAATAGGTAAGCAACACAGCAAGGATAGTAACATGTTATTGGTGGAATCTAGGTGGTGTCTACTGTATATTTGAAAGTTTTCATAATAAAATGTTTAATGAAAGTAGAAAGGAAACTAAGTAACTATTCTGCTGAACACTC
>NW_027690679.1:0-359 GCF_054177405.1 Leptonychotes weddellii | reverse complement strand
TTTTTTTTTCCTTTTCCTGTACAAAATGCTATTGAGGTTTTGATAGGTTACAATGAATCTTTAGATAGCTTTGGGTAACATGGACATTTCAAAAATATTAAGTATATTAAGTCTTCCAGTACATGAACACAACATGTCTTTCCATTTGTTTGTGTCTTCTTTAATTTCTTTCATTAATGTTCTGTAGTATCAATGTATAAATCTTTCACTTTTTTTTTTTTAAAGATTTTATTTATTTATTTGAGAGAGAGAGAGAGAGCACATGAGAGGGAGGAGGGTCAGAGGGAGAAGCAGACTCCCTGCTGAGCAGGGAGCCTGATGCGGGACTCAATCCCGGGACTCCAGGATCATGACCTGAG
>NW_027690678.1:0-359 GCF_054177405.1 Leptonychotes weddellii | reverse complement strand
GGATTCCCGCAGAATCGCACACCCTCTGCAGGGGACACCCGGGGAGGCTCTTTTTGTGCCAGGCACTGTTCTAGGTCCTTCCTTCTGGCAACCTTGAGGGGTAGGAACGACTTCTCTTGGTATTTTACAGATGGAGAAACTGAGGCAGGGGACATGACTTGGCCAGGGTTCCCAGGTATTAGCGGCGGGGCTGGGGCTTGAACCCAGGGGGTCAGCAGTCCTGGCTCTTACCCACCTACTGTGACCCTCCTAAAGCTCTGGCCCCCACTGTGGGACATCCGTGCCCCGTTTCTCAGAGCGCACACCCCTCAGATCTCCCTGCCCCTCCACATCTGTCCCCAAGCCTCGTGTCTACTGTC
>NW_027690677.1:0-359 GCF_054177405.1 Leptonychotes weddellii | reverse complement strand
AGGGGCACCTGGGTGGCTCAGTCCGTTAAGCATCTGCCTTCAGCTCAGGTCATGATCCCAGGGTCCTGGGATCCAGCCCCATGTGGGGCTCCCTGCTGAGCAGGGAGCCTGCTTCTCCCTCTCCTGCTCCTCCCGGCTTGTGCGAGCTCTCTCTCTGTCAAATAAATAAATAAAATCTTTAAAAAACAAACAAACACCCTACATCTAATAGTAAAACTTACGAGTCTCATAGACAAAGAGAAAATCCTGAAAGCAGCTCGGGAGAAGAGATCTGTAACCTACAATGGTAGAAACATTAGATTGGCAACAGACCTATCCACAGAGACCTGGCAGGCCAGAAAGGACTGGCAGGATATATT
>NW_027690676.1:0-359 GCF_054177405.1 Leptonychotes weddellii | reverse complement strand
GGATGGACAGTGGAGGCTGCTGTGTGCAATTGGCAGCTCGGTTGTCACTTGTGACTGCTGAGCTAGCTTACTCTGGGATTTACTTCAAACACACGAGGTTCACAGGACTGCTGTTACTACTATTAGTCTGGACACAGAGACTCAGATTTTATTTTTCATTATTCATGTAGTAAAACCCTTGAGCCTCAAGACAGCATCCAGGAACCTTGTCATCAGTAACTATTTAGAAACAATTACAGGTGCTCTTTTCAGGGATATGGGACACTGAATGTAAAGGGGAAGGGGTCATGAGTATTAAATATATATTACCTCCTTTTTCTGTTCTGGTTTTGATTTGTTGTATTTCTTCTTCCTGTTTT
>NW_027690675.1:0-359 GCF_054177405.1 Leptonychotes weddellii | reverse complement strand
GTGGAAAAAAGAGGACCCCCCCCCCACTGCCTTCCCTCCAGGACATCGGCTTACCTCTCCCCCTGAAGCACTGCTCTTGGTTTTGTGGTTTGTTTCTGTGTTGGCCACTAAGACGTAAGCCCCCCAGGGTCATATTTTGGGCTCTGTCTCTGTTCTGTCTCCCCAGCATCTAGACAGTGTTCATTGAACGGCAGGGATTGCACCCCTACCTCACACCGTATCTTATGCCAGGACCGGGTGACTGACAGCCCCTCATGTGTGCCCTCCCCTCTGACCTTTGTACAGGCTGTGCCCTCTGCCTGGGACACTGTACTCACCTTGTAGTCCCATTAACTCCTGCATGCCCTTCAAGTCAGTCT
>NW_027690674.1:0-6901 GCF_054177405.1 Leptonychotes weddellii | reverse complement strand
ACTGAGCCACCCAGGTGCCCCCTGAAACTCCTTTTTAATATTTCACATACTTAAAAAAGAATCTCAGTCCAGATTTAAGAAGCAGGTTATAAAAACACATTTTCTAATTTTATATTCTTGGATTTTCTTTCTTTTTTTTTTTTTTTTTAAAGATTTTATTTATTCATGAGAGACAGAGAGGCAGAGGGAGAAGCAGGCTTCCCCGCGGAGCAGGGAGCCCGATGCGGGGCTTGATCCCAGGACCCCGGGATCACGACCCGAGCCGAAGGCAGACGCTTAACGGCTGAGCCACCTGGGCGCCCCAATCCTAGTATTTCTTGATATAAAAGTGCTTACTATTTTGGATGGATGTTATTAAATAATTAATTTGCAGTCACGTAGTATGCGTGCGGATGCTTGCAGGTACTCCTTTAATATCCCTGTACCCCTATCCCCTGTGGGGTAGTACTCTCACTGGCCCCAGTCTTTTGTTTGTGAGGCCAAGGAGGCTTAAAGGGGTAAGTGACTTTCTTAAAGAACATAGCCTGTATTTGAGCTTGCGTCTGCTAACTTAGAACCTGGAGAACCGGGACATGCTGTCTCCCACCAGGTTACTTTGGGTTTACAACTGCATTTGAGTTAAAGAGGTGAGAGTCTTAAATCCTTTATACTGCATAACCTTCCATTTTATACTTTACTTTGGAGGTATAGTTTTCTGAGTCATGGAAAGGGTGAACTGTGGTGTACTTAAGCTAATTCTTTTAGTTCTACTTCAAAAATCATTGTTTTCATCCTTATCATTTTGAGCAGCTTAGGTTTTTATTTGGCTTTCTCAGTTAAAGAAATGTTCATTGATGTTCTCAGCCAAGGGAAAACACATACTTAATTTTATTTTGGCTTAGAAATATAGCACTGTGGGATTTGCCTTCTGATAAATGCAAATTACAAATGTTAGAAGCAATGTCTTCTCTGCAACCAAAGTACCCCTCACCTGTTAATTCATGTGGAATAAATAATCATTTATGTACGTCAGAATCCTGGCAGTATATTCAGTCAAGGTTCATTAAATGACCTCTTTTTAAGTCATAGACCAATCTTCTTTCAGTGGGAATGTACTTGGGTGGGAAGAAATTATTTAGGTGAGATAGATAAAAGGCAGGGGTAATTATTATAAGGCATTAAAATTTTTTTCAACTTTATTGAGGTACTGACTTATGTGTAATTGTGAGTGTACAACGTGATGATTTCATACATGCATATATTGAGAAATGATTACCACAAAAAGGTTAGTTAACACCGCCATCACCCACCTTTTTTGTGTGTGGTGATAACTTTTAAGATCTTACACTCTTAACAACTTGCAAGTGTATAATACAGTATTGTTAATTATAGTCCCTAGGCTGTATATTAGATTCCCAGAATTTATTCATCTTATAACTAGAAGTTTGTACTCCGACCAGCATCTCCCCTCCCTGCAATTTCTGGCAACCACCATTCTATTCCCTATTTCTTCGAGTTTGGCTTTTTTAGATTCTACATATAAATGACATCATATAGTATTTGTCTTTCTCTGTCTGACTTATTTAAGTTAGCATAAGGTCCTCAAGGTCCACTTACGTTGTCACAAAAGGCAAGATTTCCTTTTTTTAATGGCTGAATAATATTCCTCTGTGTGTGTGTGTGTATGTATGTGCACGCGTGTATACAACACATCTTGATTCATTCATCTGTTGATGGACACTTAGGTTGTTTCCATGTCTTGGCTGTTGTGAATAATGCTGCAGTGAACATGGGGGGTGCAAATATCTCTTCAGGATAGTGATTTAATTTCCTTCGGATATATACCCAGAAGTAGGATTGCTGGATCATGCTAAGAACCTCCATAGTGTTTTCCATAGTGGCTGCATCGATTTGCATTCCCACCAACAGTGCACGAGGGTTCCTTTTTTTTTTCCCACAAAAATGCCAACACTTGTTATTTCTTGTTTTGATGATAGTCATTCTAACATGTATGTGGTGACATCTCATTGTGATTTTGATTTGCATTTCTCTGATGATTTAGTGATGTTGAGCATCCTTTTTTTTAAAATTCAAGTATAATTAATATACAGTGTTATTAGTTTCAGGTGTACAGTATAGTGATTCAACAATTCTATACATTTCTCAGTGCTCATCACCGTAAGTGTTCTCTTAATCCCCTTAATCCCCCATCCCCTCCACCAGTTTGTTCTCTGTATTTAGGAGTCTGTTTTTTTGTTTGTCTTGGTTTTTTTTGTTTGTCTGTTACTTAAATTCCACATATGAGTGAAATCCTATGGTATTTGTCTTTCTCTGAGCTTCTTTTCATGTATCTGACTACCAGTTTTATATGTTCTTTAGAAAAATATCTATTCAAGTCCTTTACTCATTTTTTAATTGGATTGTTTATTTATTTTTTGCTTTTGAGTTGTATGAATTCCTTATATATTTTGGACATTAATCCCTTATCAACTAGTTGGCAAATATTTTCTCTCTTTCTATAGGTTGTCTTTTTATTTTGCTGATTGTTTCTTTTGATGTGCAGAAACTTTTTGGCTTCATGTAGTCCTACTTGTTTATTTTTGCTTTTGTTGCTTGTGCTTTTGGTGTACTATCCAAAAAAAAATCATTGCCAAGACCAACATCAAGGAGCTTTTTCCATATGTTTTCTTCTAGGAGTTTTATGGTTTCAGGTCTTAACTCTCTAATCCATTTTGAGTTAATTTTTGTTAGTTGTGTAAAGTAAGGGTCTAGTTTTATTCTTCCGTATGTGGTTCTTCAGTTTTCCCAGCACTATTTATTGAAGAGACTATCTTGTCATTGAGTCTTAATATAAGGCTGCCTTGTCAATTATTAACTGACTGTATATGTGGGGGTTTATTTCTGGGCTCTCGATTCTGTTCCATTGGTCTGTATCTGTTTTAATGCAGGTACCATACTGTTTTGATTACTGTAGCTTTGCAGTAAAGTTTGAAATCAGTCATTGTACTTTCTCAGGATTCCCTTAGGCTTGTTTGGGGTCTTTTGTGGGTCCACATGAATTTTAGGATTGTTTTTCTGTTTCCATGAAAAATAATAAGGCATTAATTTCCTCCCTGTTTTTCCTCCTTGATTGAAAATAGTGGTATCATTGGCTGTGGACTTGACAAAAATCCAAAGAAGCATCTTTTTTTTTTTTAATTTTTATTTTTTATTAAAGATTTTATTTATTTGAGAGAGAGAATGAGAGAGAGCACATGAGAGGGGGGAGGGTCAGAGGGAGAAGCAGACCCCCCGCTGAGCAAGGAGCCTGATATGGGACTCGATCCCGGGACTCCAGGATCATGACCTGAGCCAAAGGCAGTCGCTTAACCAACTGAGCCACTCAGGCGCCCCACAAAGAAGCATCTTATCTCTTTGTTTTTGTTACAACTTTGGAGCCATTTTAATGATATTAAAAACCATTTATATCTGTCACGATAACCTCCATTTATTGCATAGAAAGGACTTCGCCTTTTTACATAAAGAAGCCAAAAAAGAAATTACCTTTAGAGCCCATTAATCCCTTCCCTTTTTGGTTAAATGATTAGAAGAAGGTACTAATAAAGCCTTATGTTTGTAAACTCATGTCTTCCAGCACATTAGGGAGAACAACTTTGATGTAAAGTGTTCCATGTTATACTATGCACAAGGGTATATTTCTGGAACTGGTGCTATATTGTAGGTGGATTGAAGGATGTCAGAATTAGGAAAGCATATTCAAAATGTAAAGAAATTCTAATTTTTCAGGAAACAATATAGACATTAAACTATTTGGATGGAAGAAGAAACATGAAGGTAGTGTTAGAGAAAGAAATAAATCCCGTCTCTCATCTCAAGGAAGATCGGAAATTTGAATAGGAGCAGTGGGTTACTGAGAGGAGGAGCCTTTTGCTTGGACACTTGCTTTCCAACTTGGATGCATCCATCTGCAATCATGCAGGACTGGGCAGTGTCCAGCAACACATCTACTTATCTATGAAATCACGTTTAGACAAAGACTGACTCACTGATTAATTCATCTAATGATGAAGGTCCTGTGTTGGGGGTTTGCAAGACTATTTTTAAGTTTGGTGATTTGCTGGGAAGACTCCAGGACACAGCATATAGTCATACCCTTGGTTAAGATTTCTTACAGCAAAAGAGGAGGCAATGCAAAATCGGCAAAGGGAAAGGCACACGAGGCAAAGACCAGGGGCACCCGGCACATACATCCGATAGTCGTCTCTCAGTGAAGCCACACAGGAAGCTCTTAATTCCTCCAGCAACAATTGTGAAAACACGTTGGAAGTGCTGTCTCCCAGGAAATCTCATTAGAGACTTCATACTACCGTGTTTTTACTGCGGCTGGTTACATAGGCACCCTCTGCCTGTCACTGTCCCAAACTGCAGACTTCTAGAAGGAAAGCGGGTGTTTGGCATAAACCACACCATCTGCACAAGCAGCCTAGTGCAGGGGCCACTGGACCACTTCAGAGTTGAGTTCCCAGATGCCAGCCAAGGACCAGCCTTGCAAGCAAGCAGCCTCTCGGGGGAGAGCAGTCTCAGGCCCGTGTTAGGTCTTCTCTGCACAGAGCCAGGGACTGTGCTACACGGACAGGGGTGGAAGATAGTTACTGCCGCATGGGGCTTGTAGTCTCCTTGCAGAGGCTGAAGTTTGATAAGATGACACTAACTAAATGGAAGATGTCACCATGGCATTTGGAGAGTAAGAGTAGACTAAACGAGAGGATAATGGGACAGGGCAGTGAATATAGAACATGTGCATAGTGGGCCAGGTGTTTTTAAATTGGCTGAATGTCTCACTCAGCCAAGGGAAGAGTGGGGAAGAGTCGGGGCAAACAGCAGCAAGGTCCATGGATGGGGACAGGGCTTGGCACATTTGAGGAAATGAAGGACAGATGCATAGGGGAAAGTGGAGTCTCAGATTAAACTTCTTTTCAGGGCTAGCCCATGGCTCAGGCCATTTCTGCTCCAAAGATGTCTTCCCACCTTCTTGTCATAGCTTCAGATTGAGCAGTCAAGTTTTTCAGTTTATAATTTGAGTTAAAATTATTCCAGATTGGAAGGTAACACTAGTTGGTGGTGATCCCGTTATGGAATATTAAGATCAGGCAGGAAAAAGGGTCAGAGGCAAGGGCAATTTGGCTTTAAGAGGTGGGTGTTTAGGCTTGTATCTTTGTTCCCACCCACCATAATTATTGCTTCTATGGCCAATAGAAAATTAATCCAAGGCGCCTGGGTGGCTCAGTTGGTTAAGCGACTGCCTTTGGCTCAGGTCATGATCCTGGAGACCCGGGATCGAGTCCTGCATCGGGCTCCCTGCTCGGCAGGGAGTCTGCTTCTCCCTCTGACCCTCCCCCCTCTCATGCTCTCTCTCTCAAATAAATAAATAAAATCTTTAAAAAAAAAAGAAAATTAATCCAGTAATTTGTCTCTGCTCATCTTCCTTTTTTAGAGTCTAATGATTATAATTTATTTTCGGGCACACCTCATTTTATTGTCCTTCACTTCATTGCACTTCACAGATAATGCATTTGTTTGTTTTACAAAGTGAAGGTTTGCAGCAACCTCACATCAAGCAAGTTTTACTGGCACCATTTTTCCAACAGCATTTGCTCACTTCATGTCTCTGTGTCACATTTTGGTAATTCTTGTAGTATTTCAAACTCTTTCCATATTATTATATTTGTTATGGTGACCTGTGATGATACTGTTGTAATTGTTTAGGAGCACCATGAACTGCACCCATACGAAATGGCAAACTTACTTGATAAATGTGTGTTTTCTGACTGCTTCACTGACCAGCCATTGCCTTTCTCTTTCCCTCTCTTTGGGCCTCCCTATTTCCTGAAACACAGCAATACTGAAATCAGGCCAGTTAATAATCCTACAACGGCCTCCAAATGCTCAAGTGAAAGGAAGAGCCACATGTCTCTCACTTGAAATTGAAAGGTAGAAACAATTAAGCTTCCTGAGGAAGGCAGGTTGAAAGCCAAGATGGGCCAAAAGCTAGGCCTCTTGCACCAGTTGGCCAAGTTGTGAAATCAGAAGAAAAGTTCTTGAATGAAATTAAAAGTGCTACTCCAGTAAACATGCAAATGATAAGAAAGTGAAACAGCGTTATTGCTGATACGGAGAAAAGTTCTAGTAGTCTGGATAGATCAAATTAGTCACAACATTCCCTTAGGCCAAAGCCAGTCCAGAGCAAGGCCTTAATTCTTTTCGCTTCTGTGAAGACTGGGAGAGGTGAGGAGGCCGCAGAAGAAAAGTGAAGCTGGCAGTGAAGCTGGCACCTTTGTGAGTTCAGGAGGCTTAAGGGAAGAAGCCGTCTCCATAACGTCAAAGTGCAAGGTGAAGCCGCACCTGCTGATGGAGAAGCTGCAGCAAGTCCTCCAGAAGACTCTGCTAGGGTAATTAGTGAAGGCGGCTACCTTAAGCAACAGACATTCAATGTAAATGAAACCGCCTAGAAGAAGATGCCATCTTGGAAAACCATCGCTGAGAGAAGGCAGTTCCAAAATCATAGTTGTATTGTTGAGTGCCATGGTCAGGACAGAATTCTTGAGACCTTTTACAGTGCAGCTTAGTAAGTTTATTTGAGTAGCATGAGGACAGGACCCGTGGGCAGAAGGAGTTGCACTTTTGCTGTATGAAGCTGGTGTTTATTATATGCTTAGTGCTCAAGCAGGAGGGGATGTGCAGGGATTATTGGATCATGAATGTCTTCAAATTTCTATTTGTAAACAACTTTCACAAGATTTCTCTGGTGCCCGTTGTTCGGTTGGATATTAACTGTTGGTGAGATTTACAGGCAGTCATGAGACCCTTTAAGAATGTAGCAACCAGCGTGTATTTGATCCTTATAGGAACTCCGCAGGCTACA
>NW_027690673.1:0-359 GCF_054177405.1 Leptonychotes weddellii | reverse complement strand
AAAAAAAAAAAAAAGACATAAAAAAATAAAAACACTTAAATCTGGAGTGACTAATCAAAAAAGTTATTTTTCTTATGACTATGATGTGAATGTCTCATCTATCAACACTAGCTCACTGTATACTTACCATGTGCCCAGAAACATGTCAAGTGATGCTGAAGTTCTAAGAGATAAAGAAGGGACCCGGGTGGCCTTTCAAGGGGCCCAGACAGAGATCTGAAGCCAGGAATTGGTGGCACCTTGCAGAAGATACTTACAACTACCTTTTATCATAGTTTTACTGTTAATTTTCTTCACATTAAAAATAAACTGCTATCATGAATATTAAATCCATCATAATTTTGATTTAGTTACATAAT
>NW_027690672.1:0-359 GCF_054177405.1 Leptonychotes weddellii | reverse complement strand
TGAAAATGCTGTTTTACCTGAGGAACAACAGAAAAGTAGGATTTCCGGGAGGATGAATACACTAGAGCAAGCGCTCATTGTCTAAATGATACATAATATCTCTTAAGAATGTGAAAGTTTGGGGCACCTGGGTGGCTCAGTTGGTTAAGCGGCTGCCTTTGGCTCAGGTCATGATCCTGGAGTCCCGGGATCGAGTCCCGCATCGGGCTCCCTGCTCGGCAGGGAGTCTGCTTCTCCCTCTGACCCTCCTCCCTCTCATGCTCTCTGTCTCTCATTCTCTCTGTCTCAAATAAATAAATAAAATCTTTAAAAATAAATAAATAAATAAAAAATAAATAAAAAATAAAAAATGGCTTTAA
>NW_027690671.1:0-359 GCF_054177405.1 Leptonychotes weddellii | reverse complement strand
TATGTTTGTCTGATTCTGCGGAGACAACTTCCTTGTAGGGCCATGTCCCCTTCTGCTCAGGTGCTCGAGTCCGGGAGGGTCTTGAGCAAAACGGAGTCAAGGGAAGGGAGACTTTGAGTTAACACTTCACAACTACCCCCTGTTTCCTGTGTGTACAAGTATTTCCCAATTAAAATGCCTTTTTTGGTTTACAAATTATTCTGCAGAGTTTATCATAAAAAGCTTTCTAGCCATACTCATTCCACTTTATTCACCAGCAGCATAAACACGCAACTTTTGCTCCCACTGTTAGAAAATAGAAATGAAATAATTAGCAATTAAATGAGTTTCCTTGGAATGCTGATGTATCATTTCTATAG
>NW_027690670.1:0-359 GCF_054177405.1 Leptonychotes weddellii | reverse complement strand
GCGAAGGCAGGAAGCCAGGTGAGACGGGGAGGGGGTGACGGGCCCCAGGGGGTGGTGGCTGTCCTGTGGGCCGACCGAGGGCGGGCTCAGGGCAGCGGCCAGAGAGGGAAGCCGGAGAGGTGGGAAAGGCCGTGTAGAAAGACTCTAGCATCTCCCAGTAAGAAACCCTAGGAAGAAGGGTACACGTGAGCATACGTGTAAATATTTTATCCTTTCGGCTTTTCGAACTTACGGAATGTTGGAAAACACATACAAGCTTTGTTTTTCGTTGTTAGAACTGCTTTCTCTTGACTTGTATGTGGGGATGGGCGGGGATCATACAGAGCCTCAGCTTAAGGCAGGCCCTGGGGGGTTCAGGG
>NW_027690669.1:0-359 GCF_054177405.1 Leptonychotes weddellii | reverse complement strand
GAGGATTATGTGAGTTAAACATTTTAAAGTGCTCATAAAAACGTCCGGCTCTTGGTAAGAATTTGCTAATACTATTGCTGTTGTTATTCTTATTATTGTACTTCCCTTTGGTTCTCCTCTGCCCATGTGTGCGATCTCAGGAGCCTGTGGGCTGGACAGCTCCCCTTGGGCGCCCAAGCTCCCAGAACAGCAGAGAGGGTCGGGGAATACAGCCAGCCCATCTGTAAACTGGGGCCATTCCACCCCATCTCCACCCCTTCCTGCCAGTCTGGATGCTCAAGTCTGGAGTCTGGAGAGGAGGAAGCAGTGTGGGCTGAGGGTCTCACCTCTGTCGGAGCCCCATGTTCCCCAATAGACAT
>NW_027690668.1:0-359 GCF_054177405.1 Leptonychotes weddellii | reverse complement strand
GTGGACTATTTCGGTTCCTGATCTTGCGGTGGGGTGGAGAAAAGGGGATTTCTTGGTGTTTCGAAATATGACGGAGCAACTCGGCAGAGTTTAATATGCTAATTGGCTATCCTGGGAACACTGACCAAGAAGACCACTCTGCTCGCCCCTGAGGGTCAAAGCCGAAAGCTCCTAGGTCGTACCTTTCCTCATCTCATTTCGTGTTCCCCTCTAAAACAAAACCCAAATAATAAAAAGCCCTCAGTAAACACTGTAGAAACCTGTAATTTCTAGCTCCTTTTTGGAACCGAGGGAGAAGCCTAATGGGGAGAGAGGGTGGGGGGAGGGAGGCTGAGAAGTAGGGACAAAAATGTTTTCTC
>NW_027690667.1:0-359 GCF_054177405.1 Leptonychotes weddellii | reverse complement strand
CTGCTGGTACTTTGGGCCAAGTTTCTGTACCTTCCACACGTGCTGCGAGGTGGCTGTTTGTTACTCTTCTCTCTTCCACTTGTGCTTCATCTCCATCGACAGGTACCTTGCTGTTACTGACCCTCTGGTCTCTCCTAGCAAGTTCACGGTGTCTGTGTCGGGGATATGCGTCAGCGTCTTCTGGATCCTTCCCCTTGTATACAGCGGTGCCGTGTTCTACACGGGTGTCTATGATGATGGGTTGGAGGAATTATCTAGTGCCCTCAACTGTGTAGGAGGGTGTCAGTTGTAAATCAAAACTGGGTGTTGATAGATTTTCTATCCTTCTTTATACCTATCCTTATTATGATAATTCTCTA
>NW_027690666.1:0-359 GCF_054177405.1 Leptonychotes weddellii | reverse complement strand
AATTCAGCTCAACATTTAAACGTAACACACACACTCTTGAATACAAATATGTGCATGCTCCCATGCAAAATACATCCATAGTTTTTATAATGATTAATCTTAAACTGAAAGTATAAGTAGAAATGAGGGAAGGAAGAATAAGTGGCTCAACAAATGCCAATTGTAGGATAAAGGTCATGGGGGGTGGGGGGATGGGAGACTGTGTATCAGGCTTCAACTGAATCTCTAATTTTTGTTTTTAATCTGAAGAAAATATGATAAATGCTCCTGTTAAGAATTGGCACAGTTAAGGATGGGTACACAGGTCTTCTACTATTCTCTATACATTTCTAATGTGTAAAATATTTCATAATTTTTTT
>NW_027690665.1:0-359 GCF_054177405.1 Leptonychotes weddellii | reverse complement strand
AAATGAAAGCCTGATATATTTGCCCAGATCTTTTCTTAAGCATTGCTTAAGCTTCTATTGCTTCTATTGCTTAAGCATTGAAGAAAACATTATCCTAATCACACTCAATGTGTGCTATCTCCGGGCACAGCTATCGTGCATTCCTTCCAAGGCTAGCCATTAAGGAGTCTTACCAATGAGAGAGCCCAATGAGAGCTGCCATACCAGACACTTGCCCTCTCACAACATCCAACATTCCTACTAATTCTAGGAAAGACAGCCTGTCGGGCAAGGCTTCACAGTCCATAACTCTCCTTTTATTGTCACTTTTCCCCTCACTCCCCTAGAGGGGCAGTTTGTGAGCCAACTCCAGAACACAG
>NW_027690664.1:0-6901 GCF_054177405.1 Leptonychotes weddellii | reverse complement strand
TGTTCAGAGAGTTGTTGCTATTCCTTTCTTCGATCTCCTGTTGAGTTTGTAGGTGTTCAGAATGGTTTGATCCCTCTCCAGCTGAATTCCTGAGAGGAGACGAAATCCAGGTCTCCTACTCCTCCGCCATCTTGCTCCGCCCCCTTACTGTGAACATTTTTAAGTGAGATTGGATGCATGGATCTTTCTGTCTATCTCTGTATGCATCTGTCTGTCTGTATTTCGGTGAGTGTGTGGAGCATACTGAGAGGAGTGTCCTGGGAGTGTCAATCATTTCAGTTATATTCTGTTTCTTAAAGATTTATTAGAAGATTCAGGGATGTTCACTTAAGTCTTATACTTCATAACTCAAATATTATATTTTCTCTTGTAGATATTAAAATTTCATAATTACATATTAAAATTAAGGTATTGGAAGAATAAATACTATATAGTAAATAGTCATTGTCTCTGGGTAGTGAAATTATGGGGTACCTTCACTTTTTATATTATGCATTTCTAAATCTTGTATGTCTTTTATAATGAACGTGTTATTTTTTATATTTAGAAGACATTGATGATTATAGAAAGTAAACCCAAATGCAAAATTTTTCTAATGTGTTGCTAATAAAGATGGTGATCTTGAGTTATATGCTATCATATTAAACTGTAATGTCAGACTTAATACTAAAGATACTTGTTATTAAAAATCATTAGACCCAGTATTTTCTTTTCAGATAAGCATCATTATTTTTCATCAGAAATTTAATGCATCCAAATTTGGGTTAGTGTTTTCTATACTGGTATAATGTATTAGCTAAATTTAGGACTAGTGATGACCTTTGAGTGCTCAGAAAACTATTAAAATATGCTATGTTG
This sequence comes from Leptonychotes weddellii, assembly GCF_054177405.1. Taxonomy (NCBI): domain Eukaryota; kingdom Metazoa; phylum Chordata; class Mammalia; order Carnivora; family Phocidae; genus Leptonychotes; species Leptonychotes weddellii. The sequence goes on along the minus strand of NW_027690664.1, from coordinate 6,043 downwards.
TTACAGATAGAGTAGTATCCACTCGTATGTAATATTACTAAACAATTCCAAAACCACTTACACTAAGTAAAAGTTTGCAAGTTGTGCAACAAATATCCTGTCTGCATGACACTTTCATTTTTAGAATTTTTAAAATAACCTATAACCAAATTTAAATGTGTTACTTTGAAAAGTTAGGGTGAAAGAATATAAACATTGTAATTTTTTAAAGGAACAAAATGTAAGTTCTGTGGCTATTAAACCAGAGTCTCTCTGGTTATTTAAAATGTATATTTAAAAAAATTCATACTATGTAAAGAATGTTAAATGTATTAGAAATTTATGAATGATATAATTGATCATGAAACATTAGCTTTCTGTGATAATCACCCAACTTGACACATACTTCTTGGGTTGACAATTTAGAAGCTTTTGACATATTCATCTTTATGGTAGAATAAATATGTGTGAGTGTGTGTACATATATATGTGATTAGTCAAATATAACAGTTGTAGAAAAGGTTTTTCTGACATCTATTTTCCTTATATGACTATACAATTAAAAACAATTGCATGACATTTATTCCCTTTAGAATTTTTTTCTCCAAATGAGTGCTCTAAAAATGTCACTTTGAATTAAAGCAAAATGTTTGGAAGAGATAATTTATTTATGTTCTTGATGTCGATTTCAGTAACATGCTGAGTTTACTCTGGTTGAATTTTTCCTTTATCCCAAAAGAAATTGCTGAAAATATTTAGATTTTGCATTATAGAAAATGGTGTTAGAATGCATAGAATAAAAGAAAGTGATCCTTTTAATATTCCAAGAAGAGGACTGGATGAGCACTACATGTTTTGTAACTAAACACAGTTCATATTTGGTTCATAAAATCTAAGTGCTGTCTATAGACTTCTCAGCTTAAATGGGTGTATGCCTTTTTTCTACAGTATGAACAATTGGCTAGATTTCTAGTTCTTGTAGGATTTATGTGTCCTCAATAAGCTCTCCTTGCTTTATAATCTTACTAAATTCCCTCAAAAGAGATAAACTATGATTAATAATATTTGCTTCCAAATTCCAGCTTTTCTATGTAAAAATTAATAATTGGCTAAAGTAGTTATTTATCGACTTTGTAAGTTCAAATCAGACACAAATCCCTAGCCTCTTTATATAGATCTTTGTTCTCCATTCCTCATTTCCACATCTGCTTCACTAGTAAACTCACAAACCCTCCTAAATTTATGTATTCACTACTGGGCTTGAACAGCTCTAAGTTGTTTATTTTCTAATGACGATGATCAGTGTTCATTAATTCAACCCTTATTTATTGAACACGAGCCACTGTGATGGGCACTGTTCTTGACATTAGAATATAGCGGTAAGTAAAATAGACAGTCCATGTCCTAATGGAACTTATATTGTGGGGAAACAAATAGCAATCGGGATCAGTAAATAATTGCACATCAAAGTATTAAATTTTGTGAATGGAATATAAAGGGTGCTTTAAAATGGGGGTTTGACTGAAACTGGAGATTCACAAAGACCTCTCTAGTGTTTGAGAAGTGAAGGACAAGTAGCAGTTAGCCAAGCAAAGGGAAGGGTCAGGAAGTTTCTGCACTTGGTCTGGCTGGTATATAGTGACAGAGGTGGGAGAGGCTAGCGTTGATGACATGGTGATTTATAGCCCAGGTGAAGGATTTTCCTTTGTGGCCAGCTAAGGATTTTAATTGGAGTAATAATGTGATCAGTTTGTTTTTTAAAGAATCACTTATTTGGCCGTCACATAGAGAATGATTTACAAGAAGACTAAAGTGGAAGCAAGATGTCCAGATCGGTATCTACAGAGATTTGGGCTAGAAATGATGGCAACTTGGAAGTGAGTGTTGTCATTGGAGAGAAAGTTATTTAAAAATAGAAAACATGTGTCTGTGTCCCTGGCTTAGAGTGTTGACCTTGTCCAGTAGAAAAAGAACTAATTACTATAGATGGGGTTAGGTTCTCGATATGGCCAGTAAATTAAATATACACAAGCAGCCTTTATATGGATTAAGGAAGTGATGGGAATCTTAATAAGATAATAGTAAGTTAAACTACAGGAGAGGCTTTCATTAAGCAGATGGTGAAAAACAACATAACAATAAACCACAATTTGTTAAATATTGCAGATCATCATAGTGATATGTTTATTGTAACTGTAACTAATGCTTTCCTCCAAGAAGTGTGGCAGTAACACTCTACTGTTTTGATTAACCATCTAATAGAATTTTCATTTAAATCACTTGAAAAGATGAATGATGGACTTTGGGAAAATTCAGTTTTGATTTGAAATCAGAATTCTTTTCTTACTGAATAGTAAGGAAATCCCTGTAATTTGGTAAGAATTCTCCACTTCCTATTCTTTTCCCCTATTCTTTTCATTCTCCCTTGCGGTTATCATGCTTCCACCACTTTTTGGAGTGGGGATTCTTCAGCTTTATATGTGTCGCTACCCATGAATTCATTTGTCAAACTCTGCATCTAACATTTATGGACGTATTTTTCATACTACAAAGTTGACAGAGTTATGCCATCTTGCCGAGGGGAACGTGCTGTATCATTAATGGCTATCACACAGTACTTTATGGTGTCCGAATTGTGTTTGAATGGATTCACTTAAGAAATACCAGTTCAGGGGCACCTGGGTGGCTCAGTTGTTAGGCGTCTGCCTTCGGCTCAGGTCATGATCCCGGGGTCCTGGGATCGAGCCCCGCATTGGGCTCCCTGTTCGGCGGGAAGCCTTCTCCTTCTCCCTCTGCCACTCCCCCTGCTTGTGTTCCCTCTCTCGCTGTGACTCTCTGTCAAATAAATAAATAAAATCTTAAAAAAAGAAAAAAAGAAATACCAGATCACTTTTTGGATTCTACTAGCTCTCTTAAATAGCCTAAGAAAATTATTAACAGAACAAGTATAAGTGTCATGTACTATCTCAATAGGTTGATGACACTTGCATGGACAGTAGTCTTAATAAATTAATTCCACAGTGCCATACAATAGATGCGGATTGTATTTCTCTTTAGCACCTTTCAGCACTCAGACAGAATGGTTATTGCATACTTGAGTTTTAAAAACTTATTTATCAATCAGCAGCTATTTATATCCCTAGCACTCTGTTAGGCTGCCAGGAAGATAGTGATTCAGGGTCACAGTTTGGCTGATTATTGGTCTTTAAATAATAGTGAAATAATATTATGTTTGCATGTATATCTATTTGATAATTGCATGTGCAACTTTTTCCACTTTGTTCAGTGAAGAATGGAAACATACGTGAGTTGTTGTTTTTTTTTTAAAGATTTTTTATTTATTTATTTGAGAGAGAGAATGAGATAGAGAGCATGAGAGGGGGGAGGGTCAGAGAGAGAGGCAGACTCCCTGCTGAGCAGGGAGCCCGACGCGGGACTCGATCCCAGGACTCTAGGATCATGACCTGAGCCGAAGGCAGTCGCTTAACCAACTGAGCTACCCAGGCGCCCCATACGTGAGTTTTAATCAGGGTCCTGACAGTGTTCACCCAAGTGATGGGAGATAATGGGAATCCAAGAATTTGAGAACTTGAAAGTATCTAAGATATAGGTTTAAATCAGTTATTTTATTTATTAGGGAAATGAGACCCTGAAAAGTAAGTAACCTCCCCAAGGTCACACAGCTAATTACTAACAACTATTCTCTGTTTTCTAGTTTGATTTTAGTGTTTTGTATGGCAGAGGAAACTTCTAATAATAAGGAAGGAGCATTTATTGAACTAATGCTTATCATGAGAATTTTTAATAACGTGTTTTATTTTCAGATGTTCATAAACCATGTTTACAGTCAAGAAATACTTAAGGCTCATATAGCCACCATTTAAATAAAGAAATAGAATGTTTGGCACCCCAAAAGGCCTAGTCCCCCATTCTACCACATCACCACCTCCTTCACTACCTTCTTTCTTAACTCCAGAGGTAACAGTATCCTGACCTTTATTGTAATTCTTTCTTTGTTTTTTATTTATATATATAGATGTACCCCTAAATGTTACAATTTTGTCTAATTTTTGGACTGTTTAGAACCCAAACCATACTATGTATGCTCTCTTGTATATTGTCTTTCTTCACTATTATATCTATAAGACTCATCCATGTTATTGTACATGCCTGTACTTAGCTCATTTTCATTGCTGTATAAAATCCCGTTATGTGGATATATTACTCTGTGTTCTATTATTGATAGACATTGGGGTTGTTTTCAGCTTTGGAGCTGCTGTGAATGTTCTTGTGCATAGAGCTTGATGCACATATGCAAGAGTTCCTCTCAGTATATACCTAGACATGAACCAGATGGGTCATGGCTTAAGCATAATTTCAGTTTTACTAGATTGAACCAAATTGTTATAAAGTGATTGTAACTATTTTACATCCCCACCAGCAGTGTATGGCTGTTGATCTTTCTAACATTTGGTAATGTCAGTGTTGTAAATTTTTTGCCCATCTGATGAATGTGTAGTAGCTTCTCATTTTGTTTTAATTTTTGTGTTTATTAATGTGGTTGAACATTTTTTTATATGTTTATTGGCCACTTAGATGTTCTCTTTATTGAATTGTGTATTAACATCTCTTAGCCATTTTTCTTGCAGCTTTTTGACTTTTTTCTTAGTGGTTTCTAGGAGTTCTTTATGAATTCTGGATCTGAGCCATTTGGCAGTTGTATATATTGTGAATATATTGTCTTTTCACTCTTTTTATACTGTGTCTTGGTAAATGGAATTTTAGATTTTAATGTTGAATTTCTCAGTTCTTTTTTTTCATGATTAGTGTTTTTTTGTGTTACAACACTCATTCTTACCTCTCTCTCATATTCTCTTATGTTATCTTCTAAAAGTTTGTGGTTTTATCTTTTACGTTTGTATTTAATCTACCTGTAATTGATTTTTGTGTTTGGTGTGAGCTATGGGTCTGATTTCATTTTTTTCTCCCATACAGCTACCTGGATTATTGCACATTTATTGTCCCAACACCACTCACTGAAGATGCCAGAATAAAACTCATTGCATTGGGGTGCCCACCTGTGCACCTATGTGAGAATCGATGTCTAGGCTTTCACTTCTTTTCCGTTGTTTTATACATCTCTGTGCCGACTCCACACTGTTAATTAGTGTTGCTTTACACTGGGTCTAACTGGTAGAGCAAGTTCTTCTACTGGGTTCTTCCAGAATATCTTGGTACTTTTCCCCTTTGCATATAATTTCAGAATCAGCTTTACAAAATCACACAAAAAACCTTTTAAGATTTGTATTGAGATTACATTCACTCATAAGTCAAATTTTGAAAATTAGCATCTCTACAGTTTAGTTTTCCATCCTGTGAACATAGCGTATGTCTCCTTTTAGTTTGTTGCTGTGTTGCTCAATAAAATACAGACTGTAATTGAGACAGTGGTATATAGATATTTAAAATTCTACATATTTGGTTCAGTTGTACACAAAAAGTCAAATAATTAGTTATAAATATGCCCAGGTCTTAGAAGTTCTGATACTCTGCAAGCCATAATTTCTTACTACTTAGGTATCCTGTTCTTTGTATTGTTCAGAGGAACATAGCAACCTGTTGTTAACCTACTTTTTTTAATGTCTGTCTGCACTGTTGTAAAGTCAATTAAACATTACTGGTAAGTCACACACGTGAAGAGGTATAGGAAGATGAGAAAATATGTAGAAAGCATTAGGTAGATAATCATGCAAGTTCATGCAAAAAATGAAAATTTTTTCTTTTAAAAGTGATTTTCAAAAATGCTTACAAATTATTGGTCTATCTTTTGTTTATATAGTATTGTGTGGGAATGTTTTAAAGCTCTAAAGATATGGATACAAGATCTAATTATTTTGCTGATGATGGCACTTTTTTATTTTTTTTTTACTTTTATTATTTTTTTATTGTTATGTTAATCCCCATACATTACATCATTAGTTTTAGGTGTAGTGTTCCATGATTCATTGTTTGTGCATAACACCCAGTGCTCCATGCAGAACGTGCCCTCCTCAATACCCATCAC
>NW_027690663.1:0-359 GCF_054177405.1 Leptonychotes weddellii | reverse complement strand
TAGACGAACCATGAGAGACGATGGACTCTGAAAAACAAACAGGGTTCTGGAGGGGAGGGGGGTGGGAGGATGGGTTAGCCTGGTGGTGGGTATTGAGGAGGGCACATTCTGCATGGAGCACTGGGTGTTATGCACAAACAATGAATCATGGAACACTTCATCTAAAACTAATGATGTAATGTATGGGGATTAACATTAACATAAGAATAAAAAAAATAAATAAAATAAAAAAATAAAATAAAAAAAATTAAAAAAAAATTAAATCTTCTGCTCTGTTACAGATACTGTTAGCCAAATGGAAAGACAAGCCATAAATGGGAGAACATTTCTCTTAAAACACAACAATAGAAACATAAACA
>NW_027690662.1:0-359 GCF_054177405.1 Leptonychotes weddellii | reverse complement strand
ATGGAGGGTAAATGCCCAGAGGCATATGAGGATTGAGGGGCACCATCTGCTTCAACCTGGTACTGTACTGGAGAAGGATGCTTGGGCCTGAGGCCAGAGCGAGACCTTTCGGCTAGATTTAGACTCTGGGATGGGTCCTCATCCAGGATCATAGCCTGGCACCTGGCCCATCTACCTGGGAGAGGAGAGCAACACAGTTTCATTACTGTCTCTCAAATAATAATATCCAAACTTTTTATTTACAAATCCCTATGAATAAATGATTTTTGAGCACTCATCCTCAAATGAGGATGTCCCTCATTTACAAATTACATAGTAAATTTACAGTCAGACTGTTTTTCTTTAGCAACTTATTAAAA
>NW_027690661.1:0-359 GCF_054177405.1 Leptonychotes weddellii | reverse complement strand
AAAGAAAAGAAATGCTTTACAATGCTGGCCACCACTAAGGGGGACTGATTTCCCTTGATCTTGCAGAGCCATCCTCTGAGAAACCATTAAAAAAAAAAATGCTGCTTAGGACGGTCCTTCTGGGGGTAGAATTTTTTTTATTATTATGTTATGTTAATCACCATACATTACATCATTAGTTTTTGATGTAGTGTTCCATGATTCACTGTTTGCACATAACACCCAGTGCTTCATTCAATACGTGCCCTCTTTAATACCCATCACCAGGCTAACCCATCCCCCACCTCCTCCCTTCTAGAACCCTCAGTTTGTTTCTCAGAGTCTATAGTCTCTCATGGTTTGTCTCCCCCTTCAATTTC
>NW_027690660.1:0-359 GCF_054177405.1 Leptonychotes weddellii | reverse complement strand
CCTTCCCAGGCAGGCATTCACACCAGGCCTGGGAAAGGACCTCAGCCCTCTGAGAAGGCGCTCCACAGAGAATCCTGCCGGCAAGAGAGGCTCCACTCTAGCAACCCCACAAGTCTGTCTGGTTATATTTAGAACATAAGACACAAACCGTGAGAGACTCTGGACTCTGGGAGCCAAACTGAGGGTTTTAGAGGGGAGGGGGGTGGGGGGTTGGGTTAGCCCAGTGATGGGTATTAAGGAGGGTACATACTGCATGGAGCAATGGGCGTTATAAGCAACTAATGAATCTTTGAACATGACATCAAGAACTATTGATATACTATATGTTGGCTAACTGAACATAATAATAAAAAAAAGGA
>NW_027690659.1:0-359 GCF_054177405.1 Leptonychotes weddellii | reverse complement strand
GCAAGAACCAAGAACTGTCAAATAAATAAATAATCTTTAAAAAAAAGAAAGTAGGGGCGCCTGGGTGGCTCAGTTGGTTAAGCGACTGCCTTCGGCTCAGGTCATGGTCCTGGAGTCCCGGGATCGAGTCCCGCATCGGGCTCCCTGCTCGGTGGGGAGTCTGCTTCTCCCTCTGACCCTCCCCCCTCTCATGTGCTCTCTCTCTCTCTCATTCTCTCTCTGTCAAATAAATAAATAAAATCTTAAAAAAAAATAAAAAATAAAAAATAAAAAAATAAATAAAAAAAAGAAAGTAAAAAAATAAATAAATAAATAAATAAAAGAAAGTAAATGGAAAAAAAAAAAAAAAGAACCAAGAA
>NW_027690658.1:0-359 GCF_054177405.1 Leptonychotes weddellii | reverse complement strand
ACGGTCTGTGACATTGTAGTAGCGTTGTACGGTGACAGATGGTAACTACACTTGTGGTGACCATAGCATAATATACAGACTTGTCAAATCACTATGTTGTACACTTGAAACTAATGCAACATTGTATGTCAACTATACTCAAATAAACAATTTTAGGGGCGCCTGGGTGGCTCAGTTGGTTAAGCGACTGCCTTCGGCTTAGGTCATGATCCTGGAGTCCCTGGATCGAGTCCCGCATCGGGCTCCCTGCTTGGCGGGGAGTCTGCTTCTCCCTCTCCCACTCCCCCTGCTTGTGTTCCCTCTCTCGCTGTGTCTCTCTCTCTCTGTCAAATAAATAAATAAAACCTTTTAAAAAAAAA
>NW_027690657.1:0-359 GCF_054177405.1 Leptonychotes weddellii | reverse complement strand
GGAGAAAAAGGACCCTCGTGCACTGCTGGTGGGAAAGCAAGCTGGTGCAGCCACAGTGCAGAACAGTATGAAAGTTCCTCGAAAAATTAAAAATAGAATTGTCATATGATCAAAATTTTTTGCCATAAATTCCACTGCTCGGTATTTACCCAAAGAAAACTAAAACACTAATTCAAAAAGATATATGTACCCCTGTGTTTACTGCAGCATTATTTACAATAACCAAGATATGGAAACAACCCAATAGATGAAAGGATAAAGAAGATGTGGTGCATATATACAATGGAATATTACTCAGCCATAAAAAAAGAATGAGATCTTGTCACTTACAACAACATGGATGGACCTAGAGGGTATCT
>NW_027690656.1:0-359 GCF_054177405.1 Leptonychotes weddellii | reverse complement strand
TTGATGTTTTGACATGTGTATACATTGTGAAATTATCACCATATGGAAGATAATACAGACATTACTTTCCTTCTTTGTCTCTTTCTTTCTTTTTGTTTTTGTTTTTAGTGATGAGAATTTAAGATCTATCCTCTTGGGAAATTTCAAGTGTACAATACGCGGGGCGCCTGGGTGGCTCAGTTGGTTAAGCGACTGCCTTCGGCTCAGGTCATGATCCTGGAGTCCTGGGATCGAGTCCCGCATCGGGCTCCCTGCTCAGCAGGGAGTCTGCTTCTCCCTCTGACCCTCCTCCCTCTCATGCTCTCTGTCTCTCATTCTCTCTCTCTCAAATAAATAAATAAAATCTTTAAAAAAAAAAA
>NW_027690655.1:0-359 GCF_054177405.1 Leptonychotes weddellii | reverse complement strand
GCTTAACCATCTGAGCCACCCAGGCGCCCCTTGTTTTGTTTTTTTAAAAAAAAGATCAATCTGTCCCAATTAGCTGTAACAAGTTTTAGACCATCTGAGTTACTGTGTTAACGCTCAAAGAGGTAAGTGCATCCAGCTGCTACCGTCAGGTTGACACGCGATCTTTGTGTCTCATAGACTTGTAATTGAAATCTGAATTCGGGTCAGTCTGTTACAGCCTTTCTTGAGCGACTTAATGTCTATTTCCCAAGCAATTTTTTGTTTAAAACTCCTGGGGATTTAACCTTGCATGGCAGTGTTTGAAACATGGGTGATGGACTTCATGCTCTTTGAATCTTTAACCACTAGGTTGTAGGTGA
>NW_027690654.1:0-359 GCF_054177405.1 Leptonychotes weddellii | reverse complement strand
TTCATCTATTCTCCTCTGGACAAAATGACAAGATGGAAGAAATCACCTCAACAAAAAGAACAAGAGGCAGTACCGACTGCCAGGGACCTAATCAACAAGGACATTAGTAAGATGTTGGAACTAGAGTTCAGAATGACACTTTTAAAGATACTAGCTGGGCTTGAAAAAAGCATGGAAGATATTAGAGAAACCCTTCCTGGAGAAATAAAGGAACTAAAATCTAACGAAGTCAAAACCAAAGGGCTATTAATGAGGTGCAATTAAAAAATAGAGGCTCTAACTGCTAGGATAAATGAGGCAGAAGAGAGAATCAGTGATATAGAAGACCAAATGATGGAAAATAAAGAAGCTGAGAAAAA
>NW_027690653.1:0-6902 GCF_054177405.1 Leptonychotes weddellii | reverse complement strand
GTGGCCGGCAGGGGTGTGTACGTGAGCGAGGGTGTGCGTGTGGCCGGCAGGGGTGTGTACGTGAGCGAGGGTGTGCGTGTGGCCGGCAGGGGTGTGTAGTGAGTGAGGGTGTGCGTGTGGCTAGCGGGGTGGCAGGGGTGTGTACGTGAGTGAGGGTGTGCGTGTGGCCGGCAGGGGTGTGTACGTGAGCGAGGGTGTGCGTGTGGCTAGCGGGGTGGCAGGGGGTGTGTACGTGATTGCGGGTGAGCATCGGTGGGGAACAGTGTGTGTGTACACATGTGCACATATATGGATGAGTGTGAGTGGGTGTGTTTATAGGAGTGTGTGGTGTGTAGAGTGTATGTGAGTGTGTGACAGTGTGTGAGTGATGTGTGAGCGTGTGATTATATGTGAGCGAGTGAGTGAGTCTAGTATGGCCATGTGTGTCTTGTGACAGTGTGAGACGATGGGTGTATGAGTGTGTGAAGTGAGGCTGAGTCTCGGGGTCACAAGTGTGAAACCCTGAGTGGCCGGCCCCCCAGTGTCGGTGACTTGGGGGCCATCCCCGAGGTCCCCGTTGCTGGGCACGGCCACTCTGCCAGCCAGAGCCACAGGGGGGACCCGAGGAACAGGGTCACTGGCCTCCTTAGGAGTCGCTTTTCAGGGAAGAACACAGTGGATGGGGCCCCAGGCATGAGGACCTTGGGTCCCCCAGTTCTTTGGCAATGTTCCCACCAGGTGCGCTACCTGGGCTGTCCAGCAGGTGGCGCTGCCTGGGCAGTTTGCGGCAGGATGTCTGGGTCTGGGTCCAACCCCCTGTGGGCAAGACGGGGAAACTGAGGCAGTTCTCCTGCCCCGGAGGCTTTTCCTTCCACACCAGGGAGTTCATTCCCACAGGTTCCAAGTGTTCATGGGGACCTGCTCCATGATCAGGGCTGTGAACAGTGGTGAGCAGAGCAGATCAGTGCCCCTTCTGGAGCTCATGCCCCTGAGCCAGGACAGGTGTGTGCCCAGTGGGAAGTGCCTGGCCCTGGAACAGTGCCCTCATCCCATCCCCAGCACACTGTGCCTGGGAGCACCCCAGCGCTGGCTGACCCTGAGCCCCCCTCTGGGAATTACGGTTTCGGCTGTAATTCGGTGCATCTCATCTCCCTCATTAGCCCCTGTCTCTTCTGTCTCCATGTGTTTGGGGGACAGGCAGCACATCCCAGTGCACAAGAATGGGGACACAGATGGATATGAGACACCCCGCAAAGGCACTGGGACCGCTCCACGCAGGCGCCTCAGCGAGCCCTGACCTGGTGTATTGGAAGGGGTGTGTTCAGAACGTGTTCAAGTCCTCTTACCTGTGGATGTGGCCTTACTTGGAAATAGGGTCTTCGGAGAGGTCATCAAGTTAAGCTCAGGTCCTGTTGGATGGAGTGGGGTGAGCTTTAAATCCAATGTCAAATGTCCTTATGAAAAGAGACCCAGAGACAGACACACACACCAGAGAGTCCATGTGGCGACAGAGACACAGGCTGGAAGGACGCGTCTACGGGCAGAGGAATGCCCTGGTTTGCCAGCCACCATCAGAAACTGGGAGAGACCGGAAGGATCCTCTCTAGAGGCTTGAAGGAGTGTGGCCTCTGCTGACACCTTGATCTCAGACTTCTGGCCTCCGGAATGTAAGAGAACAGACTTCTGTTGTTCTAAGCCCGCGGTCTGTGCTGCTTTGCTATGGCAGCCCCAGGGCGCTGGTGCAGAGGGCATGCCCGGGATCGGGAAGGAGCCTCTGGCTCACAGCAGCCCTGAGGGGCAGGCTGCCACCCCCCTGCTCCCTTTTCCTCCGAGACCTGCCTCGGAGGTGGCTGAACATGGGCCAGGCGGGCGCCTCTGGGGCTCCTACCCAGACTTGGCACACATCTCTGCTAGCAGCTGCATGCAGACCCCTCAGCCACCACTTTCACACACACGTGTCCCTGGGTGTCCCCCGGCTCTGGCCCGTGCGTGCTCTGAGCACACACCTGAGTGGCGCTCCAGGCTGAGGCACGGTGAGGGGTCTTGTGCCTGCCACTCGCAGGGCAGGGACTTGCCCTCGGAGCCTCAGGTGTCCCATCTGTGAGAGGCTAGTCCTAGCTGGCCCACAGGGCTGTCGTAAGGATGACACCAGACATTGCTGTCCTGCGCGTGAAGAGCAGGCGCTCAGTAAATGGTGGATCCCGACAGTGAGTGTGGAGTGCAGCCTAGAACTCAGGGTGAATGAGCCAAGGGACGGGACAGCAGCTCCTGGATTCCCACCTGCGAGCTGGCGGTGGGTCAGGCAGGAGGGGTGGCCCTGGGGCAGCCCGAGGGCCGAGAGAAGAAAAGTGCACCTACAGATAGGGTTCACACATAAAGCGCCCACACAATGTGTGGGTTAAAACCTGAGTATTTAAGAGAACACAGAGGTTCTGCTGGAGGAGCTTTGGAAATGGACGAACAGACGCTGTGAGGTTTCTGAGCGGAACATGAGCACTTCGGACCCACCGAATCCAAATGGAAGGCTCCCGAAGTCAGGGTGGAGTGAACAGCACACAGTGGATCACGTGATTTCCTAGCAACACATGTCAGACATCCAGTTTCAGGGACTGACCTTAAAATCCGTTCACATGAGTATAGGTCCCGACCCCAAACCTCGGGGCAACAGCAAGCACCCAGGAGGAGCAAGTGGGGGGCCTGGGAGTCCAGTGTGGGGAGGACACCAATGGCATCCCCAGGTGCCAGGTCTCCTGCTCTCTGCAGTTGGGTGGGGGGCTGCATGGTCTGGCCCGCTGGACCCCCCTCTGCAGTCAGAAGTATCTCCTTCTGTCCGTAGCAGGAATAGGCAGCTGGAGCCCCAGGGGAGGGAGGTTGAGGTTCGATTTTTGTGGCTTTTTTTAAGGTCAGATATTTCTGTAGGACCTACATGCTGGGCGTCTCATGGGGCGCTGTCCTCCTAATGTCAGTGGACACATAGATCATGAAATAAAGCGGTTATTCTTGTCAGATTTGTCACTCCAGTGTAAACTTTGGTGGGTATGGCTGTTTTAAATGAACCGTCCAGCCCAGGCGGGAGGCTCCCTGGGCATCTTGTCTATAGCCAATTTGGGAAATCCAGGCCGGCCAGAGAGCAGTCCCAGACACAGAAGCCACTTTGTGCTTGAAGATGTTCCCCCCAGTGTTACTTATAATGGGAAGTGTTGGGATCAGCAGACACGTCCAGCCACAGGGGATGGCAGAGTGAGCAGCGCCATCTCTCCAGACAGAGTGTCCGGGGACCATCTGCAGGGGCGGCTAGAAATATGAACGTGTGCTCTCGAGACCCAGCAATTTCACTTCCCAGAATCCCTCTCCCAGGCACACCCAAGGGAGAGAGAACAGCATTTCACAATTCTTGTGAAAAGCCGGACTCCACCTCGCTGACACCCAGCAGAGATGTGGTTGAATAAGCTTCCAAACTTGGAGCGCGGAATGGAAAGCAGAAACAGATGGGCAAGTTCAAAGAATTCAGTGGAGGGTCGATTTGTGAAGGTGCGAGTGGGGCTCAAGGCGGTTAACAAAGGATGCGGGAGCCAGCAGCCCCTGCCCTCCTGGGGTGGAGGAGGAAGGGGCCCCGCACAGCAGAATATCAGGGTCCCAGGACAGAGGCGGCGGCATTTAACAATGTATCTGAGTATATGCAGAACTCCTAAATGTGATTTATTTTAGTGTCTTTGCTCTCCTACCTCAAGGGGGGTATGAGACCATGCAACAAAGTAAAGCGTATGAATATACGTACCTATGTGAATATATATGTATGTGTGGAAACACACACACATACATGTGTATACATACATGTAAAGTGAAAAACATAACAGCAAGCACATATGTAGGTATGATCTTAAGTTTGTAAATAAGTCAACAAGTACCTTTCTACAGAGATGGTTCTTAAAAATCAGTCTGGCCTGGTGGGCACCAAAGGGTTAGCAGTGACAACCCCGGGATATGAGGGTTAAGGGCAATCTTTTTTTCCTCTCTCTTCATTACACTTTTTATTTTCTGAATATTTTGCAATGAGTACTGTACTGCTCTTACAATGATAAAAATAGCTATTTTGCAATAAATACATAAATAAATGTTGCAAGGGAAAGCCAGTGTTTACCAGGATTACGAAACAGTGTGGACAGACACTTAACGGAGGTGCCACGAAGCAGGACAAGACGGCGGGCTGCCCGCGCGTGCTCCGTGTGTGTATGGCGCGTGCGGACAGAGGGGACCCTGCCTGGGCAGGAGATGCAGGGTGGCCCTCTGATGGGCTGCTTCTGCCCCCTTGCTCTGCACTCGGCTTTTCTGTAAGATTCCCGCACAAAAAATGAACCAAACAGGCTTTTCTTTTTTTTTTTTTTTAAGATTTTATTTATTTATTTGACAGAGAGAGACACAGCAAGAGAGGGAACACAAGCAAAGGGAATGGGAGAGGGAGAAGCAGGCCTCCCGCTGAGCAGGAAGCCCAACATGGGGCTCAATCCCAGGACCCCGGGACCATGACCTGAGCCGAAGGCAGATGCTCAACAACTGAGCCACCCAGGCGCCCCCCCAAACAGGCTTTTCAAAGAGGGCAGAGAGGCTCAGCTTTGAGGAAGGGAGCTGGACGCCGTCTCTAGACAAGAGGAAGGGGACACATCGGATCTAGAGGGTCCCCTAGATGGGACAGAGTCTGCTCTCCCAGTTCCCACATGGGGAAACCGAGGCCCAGAGGCGCTAATGCTCCTTCCTTGCTCACTGTGCCCTCAATGTTGTCACATGGGCTCCCTGCAAGAGCTCTTAAGACTAGATGCTCAGATCATCTCCATCTTGTTGAAACAGAGCAGTTATGCAACTCGCCCAAGACCGCACAGCCAGAAGCAGGCTTTGAAGCCCAGAGCCAGACTCCGAGGCCACATGCTCGGCCACGCTTGCTGCCTCTAGGAAGGGCTCGTCCGCCCTGGCCCACAGTTCAGTCCTTTCTGCTGAACGCCACTGCCCTGCCTGCATCCAGCCCGTTCCCTTGCCCGAAACACCCTCACTTTTCCGCCCTGCCTGGGGGGAGGAGGGTCTGTGCTGCCTTGTAGGCAACGTCCCTTCCCACACACTCGGACTTACCAACCAGCTTTGGGCCATGCTGCTCACACCCAGCTTCCCCGGGCACGGTGGCCGCTTTCTCACAGCTGGGTAGCGTCTCCACTTCCCAGCCAGACAGCATTGTCCCATCCTGCCTACACTTTCCGGAAAGCCAGTGTCATGGCTGGTGACTGGATGGGCGTGGCCCTGAGTGGCGTTCCTGGCCGGCTGGGCCCCTGGGGACCTGATGGGCATAGAAATAGCCTAGCTTCTCCCCAGCTGCTAAAAGATCGCCCAGCTGCAGGCTCAAGGTCTGAGTGCCTGCCTGGCCTCTGTTCAGGACTGGCCCTGTTTCCTTCCTGGGCAGAACAGAAAGCAAACCTCAGTCTGTGACCCCAAGGGTTTCCAGGCTGGGACTCGGGGTGGGATGGGCTGGGGCACAGAGGCCATTGCCTCCAACAGCCTGGAAATTCCCGCCGCCACTCAGGCTCCCCGCTGCTCGGGCAGAACAAGGACAGGCTCAAGAGGCAACTTTGCCTCCCATGGAGACTTCAGATGGTCATATCAGCCAGAGTCAGGGCAGACATCTCAGAAATGCTATCCTCACCTCCAACCTTCCAGGCAGGTGCTGTGATCATCCCCACTTTACAGATGAGAGGACCAAGGGTCAGCAGGGAGACAAGACTCCAGCTTGTGAATTCCAACACAGGTCCATCTCACCCCACCTATCCATCCATCTCCTCTTATTTTTGGACATATTTCAGGGTATGTACATTTCCCCCTAAGTACTTCGACGTGCGTATCACGAACAAGACTTTAGTACTGCAGACACTTAATTTTACTTCTGGGAATACAGATGTCCTGCCTCCTTCTTCCTGTCCCCACTCCCACCCTGCAGCCACAGGCTGGGAGATCCTGGGCCAGGAACCAGCAGGACCCTCTGAATTGCCCCCCCAGACCCCTGGTTTCTGGAGGACCCTCCTCCTTGGACAGTCTAAGGACAGAAGCTGGTGTCTTAGTTTTTGCCTGGGTTCATTCCTCTAGAAGCCTTCAGTGCAAGCCCAGTGCTGCCTTTCTGCTTTGGAGACACGCGTGCAGCAGCTTCCCCCGGGTATCCTACCAGCTCTGGCACCGATGCCGAGCTCCTCACCTTGGACCAGCTGCTCCCATAGGTAGTGAGCCCTCCGTCACTGGAGGCAGTTAAGCAAAGACTGAAACGAGCTCTGGAGCGGGTGGGAAGATGTCATAGAGCACATTCGAGCCCAGAACAGGGCCTGCCTGGCATCAGGGTTTCTGCATCTCTGCCCTGTGGACGTTCTGGGCTGGACAGCCTTGCTGCTCGGCCCTGGGTGCCGCTGCAGGCTGTTTTGTGGTGTCCCTGGTCTCTGTCCACTAGACGCCGGTAGCACCTCCCACCCAACCAAAATGACCCCCCAGAAATGTCTGCGGCCATTGCCGAATGTCCCCTGGGGGGAACTCGCACCCTGTTGAGAACTCCTGAACTAGCGGGAACTGAAGGTCCCTTCTGTCCTCAAATCCCAGGACTGATTCTACTCCCAGGACAACCCCCTCCATCCTCTCTGTTCACGGTGCTGCAGCCTTTCCGTTGCTGTGGAAACTGGGCATTTTCTTGCCTCTCCATCTCCTTGCCCACCTCATTTATACCTTCTTTCAACCAACGAAACCCATGTGTGGAGCCTGGGGGACGCCACCAGACAGCCCTCAGTTTCCTCTCCAGTCAGACCCAAGACACAGTCACTGACCTCCCAGGGTTGAGGATTAAGTGAGAGGTGCCGGCAAAATGTGCAGAAAGCGGTCGACTCCTAGAATCGGGATGAAAGTCT
>NW_027690652.1:0-359 GCF_054177405.1 Leptonychotes weddellii | reverse complement strand
TATTTGATCATATTCTGGTTTTTTCTGTTTTGTTCTGTTCTTGTTTTTATCTTTTTTTATCTTTTTTTCTTTCCCTTTTTTTCTCTATTTCCCTTTCTTTTCCCTGGGCTTCAGGTCTTTTCTGATTTGTTTAGAGTATATATTCTGGGGATGTTGTTATGAGGCCAGCATTACCTTGATCCCAAAACCAGACAAAGACCCCATCAAAAAGGACAATTACAGACCAATATCCTTTATGAACATGGATGCAAAAATTCTCACCAAAATACTAGCCAATAGGATCCAACAGTACATTAAAGGGAATATTCACCACGACCAAGTGGGATTTATCCCTGGGCTGCAAGGTTGGTTCAACATCC
>NW_027690651.1:0-359 GCF_054177405.1 Leptonychotes weddellii | reverse complement strand
GGGGGACCTGAAACGTTACCTCCGGGCCCAGCGGCCCCCTGAGGGCCTGTCCCCCGAGCTGCCCCCTCGAGACCTGCGGACGCTGCAGAGGATGGGCCTGGAGATCGCCCGCGGGCTGGCACATCTCCACTCCCACAACTATGTGCACAGGTGGCTGCCGGGGGGCCACGGGGAAGAGTGTGGGGGGGTACTACGTAGGGGAAGGAGGCGAGGCTATGGGGGGTGGGAGGTAGGGCCGCAAGGAAGGGGCTCAACGAGGAGAGAAAGCCAGAGAGTGGCAGAGTCAGGAGGGGAGGAGTCCTGGAGGGGAGGAGTCAGAAGAGGAGGGGGAGGAGTCAGGAGAGGGGGGCGGAATCGGG
>NW_027690650.1:0-359 GCF_054177405.1 Leptonychotes weddellii | reverse complement strand
GCTTAACCATCTGAGCCACCCAGGCGCCCCTTGTTTTGTTTTTTTAAAAAAAAGATCAATCTGTCCCAATTAGCTGTAACAAGTTTTAGACCATCTGAGTTACTGTGTTAACGCTCAAAGAGGTAAGTGCATCCAGCTGCTACCGTCAGGTTGACACGCTATCTTTGTGTCTCATAGACTTGTAATTGAAATCTGAATTCGGGTCAGTCTGTTACAGCCTTTCTTGAGCGACTTAATGTCTATTTCCCAAGCAATTTTTTGTTTAAAACTCCTGGGGATTTAACCTTGCATGGCAGTGTTTGAAACATGGGTGATGGACTTCATGCTCTTTGAATCTTTAACCACTAGGTTGTAGGTGA
>NW_027690649.1:0-359 GCF_054177405.1 Leptonychotes weddellii | reverse complement strand
GGGATCCACAGGTAGGCTTCTAGGAGTCTGAAAACGGCCCTGAGATTGTGTAAGAAATTGAGTGTTGTAGGTGCATATGTACAATTTTCCGTGGAGAGGGTCCAGTATTTTCAGCAGATTCTCAAAGGGGTCCATGAACTGTCTCCGCCCCACCCCCCAAGGCGTTGTTGTCAGGTTAAGCTCCTCACCCTGGAAGCTCCGTACTCCCTCCCTGGGGGTTCTTTAGCACCCTTCCTCCCCCCCAACTTAGGGCAGTGAGAGAAGGCTGTTTGCTCTGCTCTGCAAATAGGTGTTTCTTACAGCCCGCTTCCCCCCTGGTTCCGAATATGCTCAAATATGCCAGAACCCAGTAGAAGACT
>NW_027690648.1:0-359 GCF_054177405.1 Leptonychotes weddellii | reverse complement strand
GAGTCCCTCATCGGGGAGCCTGCTTCTCCCTCTGCCTGCCACTTCCCCTGCTTGTTCTCTCTCTGACAGATAAATATATACATGAATATTTAAAAATCATTTGAAAAAGAAGAATTATAATTTGGACAATATTAAAATTAAGAATTTCTATTCGCCAGCATTCATCATTAAGAAACTGAGTAGAGAAACCACAGAGTGCAAAAAGATATGCACAATACACATAACTGACAAAAGACATATCTAGAATGTATTGCAGACCTTACACATCAATAAAAAAATTAACCCAATAAAAGTGGGCAAAGACTTGAATAGCCACTTCCACTAAATTATATTCTTTTTCTTTTTCTTTTTTTAGTAGA
>NW_027690647.1:0-359 GCF_054177405.1 Leptonychotes weddellii | reverse complement strand
GGCGGGCGGGCGAAGCTGCCTGCAGAAGCTTCTGGAAAGAGCCCTCTGTGTGCAGGAGAATCCCTGGACTCGGTAGAAAAGTCAGCGAGGTGTCCTAGCATCCGAGCCCCGCGCCCTGCCCCATGGCTCAGGAGGGCCACGGGCGGGGACGGGGCGGGGGGGGGGGGGGACAGAGAACGGGGGCGCAGAGGACGGAAGGCTGGAGAGAAAGGCAGTGAGGGCAAAGGGCGAGGGCAACGGTCCGAGTCCGCGGGACTCGGTCGCCTCGGGCTGCGCGCACGGGGCTGCAGCCGGTGGCACCGGGTGTCGCCCGCGCTTCGTGGGGACCGTCCAGGACGGCGGGGCTGGCCTCCCCGGAA
>NW_027690646.1:0-359 GCF_054177405.1 Leptonychotes weddellii | reverse complement strand
AAGGTGCCACTTCTATTGATGTGTGTAAGTGGGAAATGTCTTCTGGTGAAACATACGCACTCAACACACCCACATGCACAATCCCATCCCATTGACTCACAGAAACAACCCCCAACCCTCATGCACACCAGCCACACCACCTAAATGACCTACTTGCTTCCAGGGACTGTAGAACAGGGTCATAGGTTTCTACAGGACAATCAGTTTTTCTCACTCAGCCCCAGCCTCCATTCCCAGCAGGAGCCCAGAATCAGGGAAGCTCTCCAGACCAAAGGGGAGGTGAAAGCCCCACTTTGTTCATCAGCTAGATTTGTCCTCAAGAAGTGACTGATCTTAGAATACGTACTTGGACCATTTCC
>NW_027690645.1:0-359 GCF_054177405.1 Leptonychotes weddellii | reverse complement strand
AGGAGGCCTGAGGTCGGGGGTGTTGATGTTCTTGGTTTTGACGGCTGCTATGCAGGAATGTACTTTTGTCAAAACTTACCTAACTGTACACTTAAAACGGGTTCATTTTATTGTGTGTAAATTTGTTAAAGTAAAATTGATTTAAGTAAAAGAACACAGGGGTCTTGACTTTTTTTTTTTTTTAGAAAGGGAGGGGGTGGTGGGAGAGCAGAGAGAGAGAGAGAGAGAGACTCTCAAGCAGACTCCTCGCTGAGCACAGAGCTGCGCACGGGGCTCGATCTCACAATCTTGAGATCATGACCTGAACCAAAATCAAGAGTCAGACGCTTAACTGACTGAACCGCCCAGGCGCCCCAGGG
>NW_027690644.1:0-359 GCF_054177405.1 Leptonychotes weddellii | reverse complement strand
ACTGTCTTTGGGGTGCACATCCGTCCCCAGCCCAGGGCTGTCTCCAGGCATGCATCCGTCCCCAGTTGGGGGCTGTCACGGGGGGGGGGGCGCATCCGTGCCCAGTTGGGGGTTGTCACCTATGTGTGCATTCGTCCCCAGTCCGGGGCTGTCTCTGAGGTGCCCATCGGTCCCCAGTCGGGGGCTGTCTCCTGGATGCCCATCGGTCCCCAGTCGGGGGCTGTCTCCTGGATGCCCATCGGTCCCCAGTCGGGGACTGTCTCCGAGGTGCCCATCGGTCCCCAGCCCGGGGCTCTCTGCGAGGTGCCCATCTGTCCCCACCCCGGGGCTGTCTCCGCGATGCGCATCTGTCTCCAGTC
>NW_027690643.1:0-360 GCF_054177405.1 Leptonychotes weddellii | reverse complement strand
GCCTGGGTGGCTCAGTTGGTTAAGCGACTGCCTTCGGCTCAGGTCATGATCCTGGAGTCCCGGGATCGAGTCCCGCATCGGGCTCCCTGCTCAGCGGGGAGTCTGCTTCTCCCTCTGACCCTCCTCCCTCTCATGCTCTCTCTGTCTTTCATTCTCTCTCTCTCAAATAAATAAATAAAATCTTTAAAAAAAAAAAAAAATTTTGCGAGTCTAAAATTTCTCAATGGAAGTCCTTCATAAATGTTCAGTAAAGAACAAATTGTACATGGGCGGTCTATTTCAGTTTGATTATTTCAACCTGTTTAAAAACAAAATTCAACCTAGTGAACTTTAAGATCTAACCGCTTTATTAAGTGACTC